>NW_022205206.1:0-45936 GCF_008831285.2 Nymphaea colorata
CCCCAACCCCAACCCCAACCCCAACCCCAACCCCAACCCCCAACCCCAACCCCAACCCCAACCCCAATTAATCAAAGAGTTAGATGATATCTTGCGATTATAAGATAAGATAATATGCAGAGAGTAGTGGAGAGGGCGGACTATAACTTCACCATCGATGCAGACAGCAACAAAAGAGTGCAATTGGCTGCGGTTGATAACTTCACTGCAGAGATGTTTCAATCAGAGTGGAAGGAACTGCGCCATATAAATATGAACACCATTGAAGTAGCCCTTCGCAAACAAAATCCCCTCATCACATGTAACCCACAATTAATGTAAGATTGCCTGGAGAGGACATAGAAGTCAGTGGTGCTCACCGTCAACGTTGATTTTTAGTTCCTGCCTAAAATCAGCGAATAAATACATCTTTCTTTAGTCAAGCAGACCTAGCTACTCACCAAGATTCAGATGGCTCGCTTTAGAGAGTAGCTGGCAGACATTTAAAGTAAGTCGCTCTCATCAAGAGTCGAAATACTCAATTAGCCAAATGCACCAACGAGACCTGCCTTTTTCTCGTCTCGTCTCTGCAGGAAGGAGCCTAATCTAATTATCAGGACTATTGATAGTCAACTATGACTATTAGTACTACGGGGAAATGGTATCCTAGTGCGTGCCTTTGGAATTGCAGATTTATGAAGGAGAAGAGGAGGCAAAAATGAAGAATGTAGATGTGGTAATATTCGACTTGAATGCCTACTCCAACGATGGCTATTAGTATCCCTTCAAGTTCTCTCACGTTGTCGACCTGAAGACAAACGGGAAGATCATAATTAAGACTAGTAAATAGCCCAGCCAGGTCACCAACGCCATCCTCACCATAACTTCCCTTTGATTTGCACACTATCTTATTATGTAAGTTGCTTCCCATAAAATTGCCCCTCTCCAATCTCCTTTAAACAGATACTAACGACAACAACCAAAACTAATACTCACTAAACACGCATAAAATGCCAGGCAGCAAACGCAAACAGTCAGTGAAGACAAAGGCCGATAGGATAGCTGAGCGGGAAAGAGTCAATTAGTCCAGCTCAGAGGAGGAAAGCGACAAGACTTACGAGGTGGACGCCATCCTCAAGAAGGAATTTAGAAACGGAGTGGAATATTATCTGGTCAGCTGGAAGGGGTATCCACTCAGCCAAGCCACTTGGGAACCCAAGGAAAACATGACCAACTGTTCCAGTCTTATCCTCTAGTACTAACTTACTCAAATCCCACAGTCCGAAAGAGAATAGCTTGCAACTGAAACTGAAGTTCCGTTCAAACCCAGCACAGATCCACTTCCTCCCACTCTCTACGAGCACAATTTCAACGCCATCTGCCCTTAAGCCACTCTGGTATCATGCGGACAGCAAATTTCCTTCCTCCACAGCAAAGCAGAGGAGTTGAGTTTTCTTGGTCCCCAGGACGAAGTGGAGGAAATATTGGACTGCTAGCAGGAGCGGGGCGAGAAGGCGACTATTTGGTTCGGCGTGAGGCTGAAGAGCGGGGAAGTGAGAAAGGTGAGGAAGGAGGAATTGATGAAGGCACATAAGTTGAAACTTGCGGAGTATTACGAGCAACTGATCGTTTGGAGGCCCTGATTTATATTCCAATATTAAGTCATATCATATCGAAGACTAAGATATAAGGACCATCGGTCAGTTGAAGTAGCGCCTGTAAAGGGACTCCTTCTTTTTGTTCCTCTGCGGACGGGCAGATCCGAGTTCAAGCGGATACTCGATAATGTTGATCGATGTTTGCAGTTCCATCATTTCGTTCATGAGTCTGCGTTTTACCCTTTCGTTCTGGTAGAAGCTCATCATGTTGGTCTTCTATCTGTGCAGGTGTTCCTTGAACTGCACGGGCTAGGAGAAATGCGCAGTTTGCGGCTTTGCGGTTTCTCCCCGCGCTGAGGTGTAGGCGTGACGGCTGCTGCTCCCGTACTTGAAGTTGAGGTTGGTGATGTCCTTGCCCGCCTTCAGCTCCAGACTTCGGAAGTTCGCCCGTTTCGGCTATGGATTCAGCACTCGCGAAATGCCGGAATTCATGCAGTATTTGGTCTAGGAGAAGTGCTTTGCCTTGCCGCCCTTGTAGGGAGATTTAGAAGCACGCTACCTTGGGTTTTACCAACCGTTTAACGTGAAAGATTCCTTCTTTAGAACAGGGTGGTAGTTAGGAGAGTGTATGATGGTTTTGTGTGGGGATCCATCGAAGGAATGGTTGCTGCTAATGCACCTGAGTTGTTCTTCGGGTGACTGTTGGGGCTCTTCTGTGAGGGACTGCTGCATCAAGATTACCTGCGCATTTTTCTTCATTACCTAATAATTTTATAATTGCAGTCTTTGGATAAGCCAATCTACGTAGTCGATTGCAGACAGCCATGGATGGGGATTTAGGGGTCATTGTGTTGATGCTGGAAGAATAATATCAATTAACTTATGTAAAAACGACTAAGCGCGAGGAGGGCATAAATCTCCAATGACTGGCTCGATGATGGCGATCCTGCCCAGTCGAGTCCCCCCGCTGCAGAATGCCAGAAGCATAGTCCAAAATCGCCCCGAAACACCCAAGTCGAGAAGACCCAGCGCATTAAGAAGCCAAAAAAACAAGAAAGGAAGGCCAGCAACCGAGAGGAAAGCCAGCCAGTTGGGCAATCGGTAGAAGACAGGCTCGTGGGCGAAGCAGTGGAGCGATTGCGGGTGGGTCACTCGAAGGAGGGCGGTTCCTTGCCCATCTTCAAGAAGCTCACCAGAGAGCGTCTTCTGGAGTTCCTGGAAACGATCGAGCAAGAATACTCGCAAGTAGTCGCCCTCTACCTCGCAGAGAAACGAGGTCTAGATGCAGTAACAAAGATACAACTCAGCGTGCCAGTTTGAAGGGCATCTTTTTACGCTTCATCGATAGCATAGTGGCCGCCTTCCCCGTCCTCAATGTCCGTATATACCTACGCAGAACATAGTCTTCCAGTATGCTTTTCAGTACTACGCTACTGGTCCTCTTGCTCCCCGGTTTAACAGACTGATGGACAAGAATATCACACCCATCCTTAAGCTGATGAGCTAACAGTATAACAAGCAACAACCGAACCAGGGTCTCAAAGAAGATTTGGATGCCTCCACACATGTTTCCCACTCTCCTGAGCGCGAACATCTGGAGGACTTTGAAGCTCAGGACGCCAAGAAATCGGAGAAGCGGAAACGCAAGAAGAACAAGAAAAAATAGGGACAACAGGTAGATGAGCATTAGTAAGCATAATAGGCAGTAAAGACAGAGAAAAGTGAGGTGAAGGTGAAGTAGTAAGTGGACAGGAGCGTAGCATAACTGACCAATTATCTATAAAATCTATGCATTGACACTGAGGCAAGGGTCGAGTGCCGCATCGAGGAGCACCAGATCACCAGATGGAAACAAATGGGTGCATCCAAGCCATTATGATACTCAATACTCTCCTTCCATACCACACCATTGATATAAATGATTGAGTTTATGAGCAGCAATCATTGACTCTTCTCCTTCTGCACACCTTCACTCTCCTCCAGCTTCACATCCTCAGGTTTCTTCTTGCTGCTTCTTATCAGGAGAGCCAGTCCGAGGAAACTGCCCAAGTAGGTGTATATCTGGATGTATGTGAGGTTTTTCTTCTCGTAGCCGATGGGGATGACTTCCTTGCGGTTTTTGTAATAGGTATCGATCGACATTGAGATCTTGTTGAAGACATTGAAAAGGGCAACGATTTCGTTGCGCTTGTAGGGAGTAGGGTACCCCAGGAGTATCTTGAGGGCGGTGCCACGCCGTAGGTTTGCATTTTCCCGAAAAGTCTGCACTTTTCGCACTCCACGCAGTTGAGGATGTTCGAGATGTTGTGGATGTACTTTTGGTACTGCTGGATCTTGGGGTTGTCTTTCTTGAAGAACTTCAGACTCTCCTTTTCCTCGTCCTGAGATCGTAGGATTCCAGTTGTCTCAGCAGCTGTTCCAGCAGGTTTTGAGCCTGTAAGTCCTCGGTGATGTTATCAGACTATATGGTGAGATTGCTGCGCAGGTAGCCAGCAGCCTCTTTGATGGCCTTAGCGAGGATACGATAAATGAAAAAAAGGTTTTTAATGCGCTGAGGGTGATCGAGGACGCGGCGTTGGTATTATGAGTGGTTGAAATGAAACTTAGCGTGCCCCTCGGTACGGAGGTCTGCCCATACGGGGTGTTAGTTGGTGTGCTTGTAGAAGCGGAGAGGTGAGTCGAGATGGAGGTGTGGAGGCCGCTGATGAGGTTGTAGAGAATCTTTTAGTCATTGCAAAGCTGGTCGAAAGAGTTCTGGAAACAGTTCTATTTGTAGATCAGTTGCCAGATGGGACTGCCGTCGTAGTTGGTGAAGCTCTCAATATTGGTATAGATGTCAAAGTACTCACCTTGTCGTTAGACTCGTCTTCCACGTGCCATACCCACCCCTTGGCTGCCTACCGCTCATTGCTCCACAGGTCCTGTCCCTGTGAGTGCGAGCGCACGCGGTCGGTATTCGCCCAGAACTGCGGGATGTCTCTGTCGTCGCAGCGGCAGACTGAGCAGCTGTTGGACTTGCATATGCGGTTGAGCAGTCCTAGCGGGCACTCCTGGTTGATGTTGAGGCGGATTATGCGGAAGTACTTGGTTTGGATTAGCTGCTCGAGAAGCGGAGCAGCCGACTAGTTCATCTGGTGCATAGGATCTGATTGGAATAGAGGGGAGTTTACTAGAATGTAGTAGCCCACCAGGTACGCTGCCACGACTGCTATAATCCAAAATCTCATGAGAAATTATATATATAGTAGGGCAATAGCCTCCACGTTGTTGGCAAATAGCGAAACTTAGCCTACCTTTTATTTTTAAATTCCAGCCTTAAGAATATAGATGCTAATAGCTTGCAGGTAGAGTGTACTCTATTAGCTAAAGCTTATTACTCACTCCATCGTTCCATGGTAGCCAAAAGAGATATGGCTATCATGAACGGACGAAAGAATTTCGTATTTTTTGTATCATGGAGTCAACATTGTACCGATAAGGTGATCAAGTAGAAATTTTAATATGTATATATAATATGGGCCGCATAGTTAGTAAAGTCGTTGAGGAGAAGAGGATTGAGTTCGCAGAGGTGCGCGAAGAAATAAAGTAACGGCTAGAAAGCTACTCCCCTACTGCCAAACCCACTCCCACTTAGAATTACAACTTCTTCGATAAATGCATGAAATAGTAACTTTACATCAGGTCCCTGGGGTGCCTCTTCGGTTGCCTCATCGGGGACGCACTCGGCGCATATTGTGAATTCTAGCCAAGTCCGCTCTCGGAAGACCTGCTATATTAGAGTAAGACAGCTAGTATTTAGCCATGGAGATGGAAGGAGGAGGCACATTTAAATTGCATGCTGGGCAATTCACTGACGATTCTGAAATGGCCTACCATATGCTCAAAGGCTCCTGACACTCAACCCTGAAGAAACTGAATGAACAATTCAGCAAGATTCTGTTGTAAATCGCTCAAGAGTATGTGAAGTGGTGGTAATCAAAACCCTTCGACATGGGTATCACCTGCAGAAAGGCATCGATGCCATCGCAAATAGCAGTGTATAAACCATTTAACTTAGAAGGAAGGAAGCGAGGAAAGCAGGCTTAACAGTATCCTCGAAGAAGTAAAGCTCTGCAATGGCAACAGCCAGAGCAACGGATCTTTGATGCGCATCGCCCCCATGGCCATCTTATTCGCACTTATCGACTAAAACCCCCAAATGCATTAAAGTTCCATCAAAAGTATACTTTACCATAGCTAGACTAAATTGCTCTGATCCACTGTAACGAAGTGCTCAAGTAGGCCGGATTCATATGGGTGAAGGTTCTATTCGACCTCATCAAACGCAAAGACAGCAAAAAGGAGACTTTCACAGCCATCTTTAAGGCGGCAGAGAAAATGGTCTTCAACCAAGAAGTGAAGGTTTGGTTTGAGCAGGCCAAGAGTAAAGTCTTTATGCCTGCCAACGAGAATATGGGGTGGGCAAAGATTGCCTGGACCTATGGTATGAACCTGCTCTACCGGTTGGGTGACGGCTACTAGAGCGATTTCAGCTACTACAAATAAATCAAGGAGGTGATCAGAAGGGGAGGCGACAGCGATACCAATGCAGCTATCGTGGGTGGGATGCTTGGAGCCGTGGTGGGATTCAAGTAGTTGCCAGGGCGCTACCTTGTGACCATGATAAAACTGAAACTTCCAAATAATTAGGATAGGAAGACTTTGGTCGATAGGCCTAAGCACTATGAACCTACCAACGTGCTTGTGGAGATGCTAAACCTGATCAGCTCACCTAGCAATACAAAAGGTATCATGGTGGGCAGAGAGGGCCTACTGGCATCAACCACGCTAGCCTATGATCTTGCAAGTGTTATCTCAAGTATAATAAATTCTATATTGCTAAAATAGAGAGTAAGTCTTGGGATTATATATATTTTATGGTGGCTTCATCTTTGATGATGGTTGAAGATAGAGAGCTTGGATGGATTAATGTATATGGAATTAATTAATGATTACCGTTAAATTGAAATTGTAGTATAAGCTTTTTATTTTTTAATGTAAAGTGACCTATTGTAGTTATTGCACGTTCATCTGCTTTGAATCAGTAGCAATCTGTCTATCTTCTATGAATATCAATCACATATGTTAATTAATTTTAGAATATAAGAATCATCAAAAAGGGAATATTTTATTGCCAATCGTCAATCATAATAAGCAAGCATGCAAAATCACAAATAATTTTCATTTATATCTTACCATCACAAAAAACACCTCAAATTCAGATTGTTTATATATTTTAGCCAGTTAAAATATGGGAGCTTGGGAAAGAATTAAGGAGGAACTCGAAATAGAAAGGGAAAGGTACACCCGCACAAGTAAAATTTTTATTAGTCCAGAGTTCGGGAAAGTTGTCGCCCTGCTTATCTATGTGGCAATGTTCAAGGCAGGCCATTATTACTCAACACATTCCTACCTTATATGGAGACCTGGACCCCAGCGAAGTTTTTTCGGTTATTCTAATCAGCAGCCTGGTCATCATTTCCTCTCTTTTCAGCTTGTCAGTTTACGTAATTTCCAAACACAAAATCCACTTCTTCGAACAGTATCGTATAGACCCAACAGTAACTTATGTTTGATCCAGAAACTTTGGCCTTGGGAGGAAAAAGATCCTAAGAAACTGGCAGAGTGGAAGAAGCTCATCAAGTCCAGCTTGATCTACGGTGGCTTTAAGTATGTTATCCTGCTGCCAGTGGTGGTGATCAGCGTTGGCAAGATAAAACCAGTCTCATACATAATGGACATGTCCCTATGCCCGAAATGGTACGAGATGATCCCGCAAATGCTAATCATGATGCTAGTGGAAGATGCGTTTAACTATCTGATCCACAGATCCTTCCACCACCCTAAGCTCTACCGTTTCCACAAATAACACCACGAATACAAGCATTCCATTCCCCTCGCTGCCTTTCATTTTCACTTCTGGGAGTTCGTATTCCTGCAGAGCCTCACCGGACAGATCTACATCATCATCGCCTCCATGTACGCTCCCGTCCACATCGCCACCTTTACAGTATGGTACATCTTTAGAATGTGGAATGCCAACTCAACTCACTGCGGATATGTCTTCCCCTGGGTGCCCACCTCGCTTCTTCCGTTCGCTCTCAATGATGAATTCCACGATTTCCACCACACCCACAATGATGGAAATTACGGTCTCTACTTCCGCTTCTGGGACGTTGTCTTCGGTACTACGAAAGCCTATCGCGAGTACAAGGCCAAGCAAAGACTCAAGAAGGAAGAATTACCTGCTATCGTTCCGAAAACCGAATGATATGCATCGGTGGTATAGTATATGCAAGATATTCTGTTAATTTTTATTGCGTCGCTGAATATATTTTATGAGTTCGCAGAGGTTGTTGCCGCAGTACGGGCGAGGACGTGGCAGTTACCGCGAGAACGACAAGGCGAGGACACCCGAGAAGGGCGGCCAGAAGTCCAGCTTCAGAGCCAAGAAGAATGTCAACTTTGACCCCAAGGAGTTCATGGTCGCCGAGTGCTCCCTTAGAGATGTGGAAGTCTTCAAACAGGTCTTCGACTACTTGGACGACGACTACGATGGCATGCTCACGCCTATGGACTTGCGTAAAGCCATTAGAGAATACGGTGGCTACAAGCCTGGAAGGCCATTCGTCTATGTCGCCATGTCAGTCTTCGATGCCGACGACGGTGGTGAGATCACTTTTAAGGAATTCGTGAAGCTGATGACCCAAAGGCCGTGCCAGAGCGACACTGAGGAGGATATGAGCGCATTTTCCAAAACTTCGATGAGGATAACAAGGGATTCATCTCGGAGGAGGACTTATTGGCAGCTGCTGAGGAACTGAACGAGGAGGTGACTGCTGCCGAGATTAAGGAAATGATTGCCCAGTGCGATCCCAACGGGGAAGGCGTGATCAGGCTGGAGCATTTTATCGCCTTCAACAAGAAGAAGAACTTTGATTGATGGCATCATTCTTTTTATAGCATTAGCTTAATTATCTTCACAACCATGTATAATATAAGTAATATGGATATCGAGGAAAGCCAAGTCGGTCTGCTCTGCTTTAGAGAGAAGTGGAGCTCTCTCCGCTACAGAAGCGAACGGCAGAGGGATACAATGGCAAGCTGACGATAGGTAATGCGTCGCATATGATCAGACTGGGGAGACTATCAGAAGCACCATTGGAACCAACTGGCAAAAAAGATCAGGGAATTACTGCGACTGCTGTGCTCATCTGTACTTCGGCCATCACGAAGGGAAAACCGATGCCCCTCCATTCTCTAGAACTCTCCCACGTCTCCTTCCCCAACCTCACACACCTGACCGTCAGTAAGAAACAGTGACTTAGGGGGAAACCGGATAACTTCTGTCGAAGGCATCATCAAAGCTGACTGGCCAGAGCTGAAAGAGCTGGACTCGGTATGGCTGCTTGGATGTAGGGGATAACTTGCTGACCTCCACCAGATCTTTTGCCAAGATGGACTTGAGGAACCTTGAGAAACTGGGTAGCTTTAAAGTGAGTATAGATCTGCACCGGAATCCAGTGATAAACAACTAGGACCTCTTCAAGGCTAACTTCAGCGAGTGAAAAAGATCGAACTTTCCAGCAGCTAAGACCTAACCAAATTCTTTGGGATTTCACCTGACCCAGTCACATGGAAGATCAAGTTGCAGTCCAGCCTGTAGGGCGATCGCAATTACTACAATCATCATACTCCAACAGGGGAATGAGAGGGCCAAGGGGTCGCATGGCCCATACTTACGGTGTTGTTCGCACTGATTTGGAGTATACTCAAATCCGGTCGATGCTGAAGGAGAAGCGCAGTCCCTAATGGTGATCAATATAGCGTATGATCTTGTGGGTGTGGCTTGGGGAGCGGGGAAGCGGCAGTTACTGGTGGGCAGGGTGGTGGAAGGTTATATAATAAATATTTGAACATGCGATAGAACGAGGAGGTGGGGTCGGTGCACAGCCAGCAACAGCACATGTTGTCAGTGTCGGCCTCCAAGTCCCGGCTGCAGAAGTTGGACAGCCATATAAAATCGTCGCTGGCGCATCTCCAAGGCAAACAGGATAAAAAGTACCTCTTCCTCAAAGTGCACAACTACTTCAGAGACGGCAAGGATTAGATTTGCCTACGCCTGCTAGACATGCTCAAAGAGGAGTTTGATACCAAGGCCGACTTCCGATACTTCAAGGAGACCAAATAGCTACTGGCCGACCACTACGACGATAATTAGCTTCACTACATCATCGTTCCGGAGAAGGAACTCTCGTGGGCCTAGACTTTCGCCAAACAGGAGCGCTAGGAGAGCAATAACAAGAAGAAGATCTTCGTCTACGGTATTTTAAAGAGGTCCGTCCTCGCAGACAAACTCAAGGCTCGCTCCAAGAAAAAGCTGGACAAGTGCCAGACTACGTGCGCTACTTCGCCCTTGACGATGAAGAGTATCCTGATGAGATTGTCCGTGCGATCGAGGGCATTTGGAGGAAAGAGTGAGGCAGGAAGGCACACACCAAGGCATGGGCATTAACCAACAAATTCGCTGGAAAAAGCGTCAAGAAAGAACGCTGCACTTCTATTACGAGCCAAGATGGAGAAGGAATTAACTGGCATGTACCAGGCCTACCGCAAAAGGCAAAGTCTAGCTGGATCCAGATCTACAAGTATTAGACCTTTGACGATGTTCTCAAGAAGATAAGGGAACGCTCAATTGCCTTCACTAAAGAAGTGGAGACTGCTCGTCAGGTCACCTCCCGCATCTCAAAAGCACTTCTGAGATCGAAGCGGCTCCATGCGCAGCGTCTTTCCGATGCCACTTCCCAGCTCAATTCCTCCGTCCTCTCCTCGAGCATCCGCGCCATCAACAAACTGGACCAAAACGACGTCAACATCATCATCGTTAACGGTCAGCATGGGGAGCTTGAGAAGTTTAGAGCATTGGTGAGAGCACAAAAGTATGGAAATTGGTTTTTGTGGGAAATTGCCGAGGGGAGTGCCGATTTTTTTGAACAGCTGAAGGACTTTCTCAACGAATAGGTGAAAAGCAATGAGCAGCGTGAAGCAGAGGAGTATGAGCGGATTGTCCACAGCAAATCTTGATCATCCTGGCTCTTGCAACGATGCCAATACAATTGATATGTTCAATGCCCAGCAAAACGTGCTTCACAACATGCAGCTGCTAACCTACAACGACGCAGATTAGTTCAGCATCCTGCTTCGCGAGGGAGTGCAGTCCTCTGATGACTTTGTCATAGCTGTGGTTCCTGGTGGCTTTAAGTCTTTGCTACTGAGTACGCGCGAGTCATCGCCGAGTTCGATGCAAGTACAAGAACGTTGACTGCGTTGAGAACTACAAATTCATCTCGAATGCAAATGGCAGACACGTCAGCAACATCGCTTCCAGCAACTTGCTCGGAACCCAATCTAACCTTACCTATTTCGAGGATAACGCCTATCTCTAAAATCTGATGCGGGATAGAGACCGCCATTTCCATCCTTTAGAAGGCTTGAAGGGGCATAACGTCTATCTGCTGATCAATGAGTCTATCCAGCATCTGCTTGACGATATTCGTTAATACGTGGCTGGCAGTCCTCGTCTGCACATCTCCACCTACATCGACAAGGAATTCCTGACGAAGCAGATTCAGACCATCACTCTCAAGGACAGCGTGCTTATCATCACTGACGATACCACTCTGCGTGAGGCTCAAAACGTGGCACGCAAGTTCGACGAAGTCAGCATCCTCAACATCACTGACCGCGACCACGCCAAGGAAGAAATCAAGGTCATCACTTCAGCAAAAAGGAAAAGATTTATGAACTTATTCGCTCTATCCCTGAAACTGTTTAACAGCTTGATTCCGAAATATACGAGTAAACTAATCCGGAATAGTCATTCCAACGCAAGAATCGTATGCTTCCCAAACGTATAAACTTCCGTCCTGGTGACACGATTTCGATACGTTGCCTGCCGGTCTCAACGATGACGAGTCTCACAAGATGGAAGTGCGTTTGCAGAAGCACTTCAACAAGGAGATTAAGATCGAATATTACAAGGAGCCTCGAGATGTGCGCATCGCCAACAAGCAGGAAGAGCCTCTCAACTTCATTATCTGGGCTGACAAGGCAGACACCAAGGAAGCAAAGTAGCAGCGCAGGAAGGAGCTTGACTATTTCAAGGAATTGGCGCAAAACGAGGCAGAAGAGCTGAGACAGTAATTCATCATCTACAGTCAGCAGCCCAAACTGTACTCTTCTCTTGTGGTACAGCCTGCTTTCTAACGCTTCAAGTTTGTCTCCAGCCGATGGTAGCGCATCGAGGAGTATATCATCGGAGCGTACCAAAACTTCCTTTCCCCTGAAGGCGGAGAAGACTCTATCTTCAGCGACGAAATGATCAGAGTCTTCTTCAACGACAAGGACAAGGCTTCACGCGAGCTCGTATCTACTGTTTCCAAGCGGAGAGACGGCGACGATCTCAACGCTGCAAACCACATCCAGTTCCACCTGATTGAGGACCTCCAGGCCACTCTTGAAGAGCAGTCGCCCTTCCACAAATACTACATAGTCCTTAACGAAAACAGCTAAAATAAGTACTCAAGAGCAGATCTCATCAAGATCCTTTCAGAGTATTCCCACATGTATGCCCGCATCCTGCTGGTCTTCCAGGACAGCGCCAAGAAGATCCAGTCGCATGACAAGTGGGTGCGACGCGTATTTGCATCTGAAACACTGGCAGGAGAGTGGCTTTGCAAGATTAAAGTAACCTGGCAGATCTTTAATTCGTGATTCCTCACGTAGCATCGACCGTACTTGCAATGAATACTATACTTCTTGGAGAAATACTCGCGACTGACTCATCGCTTCACCTTTGGCTATTACCCCACCAAGGAATAAGTGCGCCAGCAGCTAGTACGTCTGAGAGATCGTCCCACTGACCAGCTCTGGATAATGTAAAGGACGGAAAGGCAATAGCTGAGTACACTCGCCTTTTAGAACGCATATAGAACTTCAAAAACGTTCGCTTCGTCGCCGAGTGCAGCGAAACATTACCAGTGGCTGCTCGTTCGCAAGTTGTGTTCAGGAATTAAAGCAGGAAAGAGATTGAGAAATTCCTTCTCAACATCTATCGGCGGGACAAGAGAGTCTTCTTCCCCTCCAGTGTCAGAGTAACTGGCAGGCCGGTCTGATTATAATGCACGGCGTGAACGGAAGGCCAATCCCAGTCAATAAGCAGGAGCGCACGAACTGGAAGGACATTCTGGAAGCAGAAGTTATTTAGGTCAGGGATCTGCCAAGGCTGAATGAGGTTATCAAACAGCACCCCTCAGATATGTGTTACGTGGTCTATCCCTCCCTCCACGAGAAGGAACTTACTTCGATCTGCGCTGCCAATAAGAACGTGAGGAGAGTAGTCTTGGCGCCATTCCCTAATACGATCCTCGGAAACTGCGAAGCAACTTCGTCGACAATAACAATAAGATCTACATAGGTACTTACCCAGCTGAAGTCACTGACTACCTTCGCTTCCTACGCTACAACATCCGTAGAAGCGAGGAGATACTTGAGAAACGCATCACTCACGAAATCATCGAAATCAGCATACAGAAGTAATACAAGCTAAGCTAGCAGTAGCTCGCTTACCTCACTGCCAAAAATGACTCGATTGTAGTCAATGCAAATGGGTTGAACCGCAACAGCTGCCTGCCTTGCTGGCTAGAGCAGAGAAGTTCAACTATTTACAAGTCTTCGTGGGTGATCAGCAGACAGGCAAGGCAGTAGCTGACTTCAACCAGAAAAAAGGCAAAGATGTGCAGTTCGTCGATGCTAAGGCGTCTCCTTTGCTCTACATGGGGCAAAACAACGCTTCCAACTCTCTCCTTTAGACCAACTAGCGCGAAGAACTTATCACTTTCCTCTACAACATTCCTGAGAATCGCTACCTCAAGGCAATCAATAACCGTGGAAAATTCCTCTCTACTGTAATCCCGAAGAGCCCTCTATCTATCTCTACGTTAACGATCTGAAAGAAATTTGCGAGAGGAATCCAAAGATTGAAGTGCGCCACTATGCCAATATCGGAAGCGTGGGGTCTGTTCTTAAGGAACCTGGAGTGATCCTAATCAACGGGCACAGTGAGAAAGAATACATGGAGAAGGTGAAGCCACTAAGCACAATCAACTACATGATTGCGAATGAAGAATACTCTTCTGACAAGAACTATGCCAGCTACGGAAACAAGTACTTTATTACACGCCAGCAAAGGAATTAAGAACTTTATGAATCAGCTGGCTACCAACTATGATGCCACCCTTACGCCCATCACACTTACCTTAGACCAACCTAATGCACTGCTGGCCAGCATCTCTGCATTCTCCTCCAATCCCTCCCCTCCGCATTCACGCAACTACGCCTGCTTCCCCCCTTCGCTCCCAAAACCCCAGAACAAACCGAAGAACTAAGTCCTCTCGAGCTCAAACAGGGAGTCATCGACAACTCGCCACCCACTCTCCTCAACATAGACTTCCCGCATGCCGACCTTCCCTCCCTTCCTCTGGGATTCGAGGTTCTCAGAAAGATAATCGACTCTTCTGTGCGAGGCGAAAACCAGATTTTGAGAGTGAGTCTGGACGCTCCTCCCGCATAGGGATGGTTCAACATCAAAAGCGAGCCAGATTCTTTTGCCAATCTGCCCAACAGCATCCCTATTCCCAAGCCAGCGCCTCCAATGAGATTGAAACTAGCTGTTCTTCATCCAAACTCCAAGGAATTCGTAGCGATTGGACAGATGCTGAAACGCAACCTTTAGCCTGACCAGTTCAACGTTACCCTTATAGAGTTTAAATCTTAGCATGAGCTGGAGTAGTATTCCAAAAACAATGGGCAGCGACTTAATGGTATGACAAGATAGTGGTGTTTTTGTCAAATATTTATCGCAAATATGACTCGAGCTGCGTCTCATGAAATCCAAGCTCAACGGACGCATGGAATACTTCATCTTTGACGACAGCTTCCACCTCAATAATCACGCAGCTCTCAAGTCTCACCTACGACCTTATCGCATTCGTCCTTATCCTCTCCCATACTCTGCTCAAACGCTTCCAAAGCATCTCCTTAATGCCCAAAGGATCTAAGTATTGGTTCCCCAAAGTCTAATAAGGCGCTATTAAGGACTGAAAGATGCTCACATCACTGTGGTTCCCTACATCTCGTAGAATTAAATAGGCGCCCACCTTCACAAGGAAGGGTGCTTTATTGTGCTAGTCTGCTAGCGGGACACCTATCACCACCTCAAAATATATGCTAAAGTGAGTCCTAGATGCTTGCTCGTCGTTGATCTCAAAAGTAGTTGCCTGATGATGAGCTCTATCTATACCGGATCCCTACTTACTCCCTTATTACGGACCTGACGCACCTGATTACCTCCGCAGGACGCTTCCCAATAAGCCAGCTCAAGGAAACCCAGACGAGCTTAAATTCTTGTTTTTCAGTCCTGCAGAGGAAGAACTTGCTTTCCTGGAGGATTATGACGACTATGAGAGGGTGCATTTCAGGGACTGGCGCTAACTTTACCAGTTACTGCTTTTCGATCTAAGAGGAAAGAGCAATTGGCTCATCAAGCACTCGCCTGGCAAGCCTGAAGTCGTGCCTCTCCATCCAAAAGCCTATCTTTAGCCGAAGGATTATATGAAGACTTCAAAAATAACTTCGCAGAGCGTGGCTATCTGAATGATGAGAAAATTGTTCGCCGCTCCACTCTCCAAATCCATGAGTATGCTGACCTGCCAGAAGTCTATTATTCAGATGAGAAAGAGTTAGCTAAATGGCTGTAGAAGCAAGAAGCACCTTCAGTTATACTTTTCGATGCGGGAAACCAGCGAGTGGGTGGGCTGCGGATGAAATTCCAAAGGCAAAATGGGTGGGCCTTACTGATAACAGTGAGCGATGGATTAACCCAGAGGGAGAGCTGCCAGAAGTAACTGATGATCGTCTGCTGAGAAAGCAGGACATGTTTACCAACATGTTCAACAACCGAGTCTTTGACGAGTTCAACGACATGCAATACTACTATCTCAGCAACAAGGCACATGTCGACCACGGTCGAACATCTACTTCCGCAATAAGGAGCAACTCTTAGCCACCTATTAAGCAGAGCCAAACATGCTCATGGTGATCTTCGTTTAAGCCAAAGATGTCTCCCATATCCTCAAGCCTTGCTTGCAGAAAGCAGTGAAGACACGGGAAGAGTTAAACTTATCTTGCTTAAGATAGACTTTGTCGATGACTTTGACACTCTCTACATTAAATTCAACGAAATCGATCCAGTCATCAAGCATATAAATGCTGTCGAGGCTGCAGGCAGGATCGACTTCATCGTATACAACGAAGGAGATGGATAGCGTACGAGGCAAACTCTCATCCAAAGAAGAAAACTCAAAAACTTCGAAAACAAACCCTACAGCAACTTCATTTAGCTTGAAGATATTGCTCGCAACATCAAAGGTCGCTACAAGAAAGTCTTCACAATCTGCTTCCCCGATGAGAAGCAAGAAATTGAGAATATCTATAATAACTATGCGATCCAAAACAAGGGAATCCCGAACGAAGGTGTTTAATTCATCCTTATTGACGTCTAAGCACTATTCGTCCCAATCTCAGCCATATTTCCAACATCAGAGATGCCAAGAGCAAAATATAGCCAAATGACGCTTCCTCACCAGCAGAAAACTATTTGAAACCAGACTCACGCTCGAGGAAAGAGGCAGCAATCCAGCAATACAATATACAGACTCTGCTCTATACAATGTCAAGGACAAAGATGATGAATAAGGTAAAAAGAATGACCCGAAGGAAAGAAAAAAAGACGGAAAAGCTAATGGAAAATAAGGTAGAAACAACATAGCCGAGGAATACTTGGAGAAAGAAAAGAACAGAAACGACTACATTGAGGAGGAAGACTTTTAACTTCCCAATACGCAATCAAATATCAAGCCATCGAACAAGATGGAGAACATTCTAGCTAACAAGGACTATATTCTCCATGTTGATGAAAAACTGAAAGGCCTCTTCCCTCAAAGCAAGTTCCCACATAAGGTTAGGTATTTTAGCAATCCTCGCTCTCTGCCTGACTCTGATGGGCAGCCGCAACTCATCATATCTGCTCAATCTAATCCCGAAATCGTTTCTCTTTCCGAAGAACCTGACAACTTTGTAGTGGTTGTTGGCAAGGCTGGTCGAGGTCTCCGCAACAATAACAACACTCTTGTGATTGAAGAGGAGGAAGTTCCTGGCCTTATCAAGCGCCTTTAAGGCACAGATGAGGACGAGCTGGGGATAAGGAACTTGGATGATTTTGATAAAGTTCGTGTGGTCTATGATAAGGACATGGATTTAGACAGCAAGCGACGCCTGCTGGCTGCTTCTGAAAAGAACAAGAAGATCTGTCCTACTATCTTTAGAGGAGTAGGCAAGCTCAAGGAATATATGCAGGAGCCAGATTCCCTGCTTCTTCTCATGATGAGTTATGATCCTTAAAACCTATAGGCTACTGTTGCTCAGCAGAACAAAGTTATCGTCAAGAAGCGTAGAATAAAGATGATTGTTCCCCGAAAGGAGAATCATAAGTGGATGGACTATAGACCATACTTGAAGAGGAATAGGCTGATCAAGAAAATGAAGCAATTAAAAAACTCACTAATGAGCAAGTTGATCTCTTCCTCAAGATATACGAAAATACAGAGGGGGATCGTCCACCAGTGACTCAACCTGATGACTGGTAAGGATAGCGCTAAAACGAACAATATGGAGAGGGAGCCGACTTGGATAACATCACCAAGCTAAACGTTCACTCCAACATCCGTCCTGAGAATCTCTTCCGCTAGGATGAAATGAGAAGATAAAGCAAAGACTAACTGGCGATTTGATAGTGCTTGTGATCGACAGCGGAAAAAGAGAACAGGTGGACTAGGCAGTCGGCAAGTACAACGTGCTTGTGCAGGCCTATACCAATTCAATGAACTTGGAAAATGACATCAGGGATCGCAAGGACAACGTCACTCTTGCTGTTATCGACCGTAATATGTTGGACAAAATTCCATCAATTAAGAAAAAGTACCCTCATGCAGCCTTCATCTTGGAAGCAGATACTCCTCATGATGACGGCATCGACCAATACCGACCTTATCTTGCTGGCCAGATCCGCAAAATGTCAGACCTATAGAAGCTTATCGCTGACCTCTACCAGTAGAATGAGAGGATACGTTACAATGCCGAAAGCGTGAGAGCTGCATCGCGTTTCTAGATGAAGAAGACTTCGATGGTGGACGTATCAAACAACGAGAGATTTACAGTAGGCCTCAGCAACCAAAAGTCGAAGAAAGTGTTCCTTTTCTTCAAGGAGCCTGAGAATACTCATGTGAAGACAAAGCTAAGCGACACTTTCAATAATATCAACTTCATCCCTTACAAAAGCGTGGCTGATTTCAAAAGGCTTATCGGCACCTATAACACCTACTCCAGCATTCTGATTGCCAACGGCGCTGATATTCCCTAGCTGAGGACTTTGTAAGCAAGAAAAAGGAAATGATTTATGTGATTCGCTTCAATCCACCCGCCGATCTACGCGACAATCCCAAAGTCAAAAAGCTCTTTTCAACCTACAAGCGAGATGATCTGGAGAAGTTCATCTTCGATTAGTTCCAAAAATACTCATTTAACCTGTTGAATGACCCTCTCGATATCAAACTCAAGGCCACCAAGAATGCAGAGGGAAAAAGTATATTCAGAAGTATGAGCCTAATACCTTTGGAACCACTCCTCGTTTCCCAGGTGACTTTGTGCCTCCTAAATCAAAAGAATCAACTTATTCACGCAAGTACATGAAAAGTACAGTGAGTCGCAGCAAGCTTAGCAGCAGGTTATAGGCCCTGAGCCAAAAAGTCCAAGAAATATAGATTATTTCCAAAACTGATCCTAAAGTCATGCATTAATATCATCATCCATCATTATCATCCATTTCCATCTAATTAATCATTAAATTGATCCTTAAAAATATATTTAAATCAATAAATCATCCAATTCCGATGAGATATGCTAAGGGACTTCTAAGATAGTGCCCAAGATGATTCCAATTTCGATGGAAAGGCCACAGAGGACGCCTGCATATTTTTTATAGGTGAGGGAGCACACCTTAAACGAAATAATGAAACAGCTATCTACATAGTGAGTTTATTACTGGTGACGAAGCCATTGGTGACTCCGAAGAGAAACTGAGTGACGAATGGGAAGACAAAGTTGTTCATCAACTCATCGTTTTAATCAGTCCCATTGGCCATCACGATGATGGGAAGGTAGAACACCAACCTTCCGAAAAAGGCATAAATCAAAGAATATCTGTTAAAAATGCCACTGATTTATGCAGCGTATTTACCACAGTGTCACCAAGGTTGTAAGAAAGCAGGAAGATGATTACCGACCAAGATTGGTCCATATTCGGAAAGGTTTTGCTGAGAGTGGGTCCTGGGAAGAGGGTGAAAGTGATGATATAGTTGAGGATGAGGATCAGAGGGAAGGGGAAAACGTTTTGAAAGGTTTATTTCATAGTCAAGAAGTAATTCTGGGCTTCGATCCTCTCTTCCTCCTTCACGTAGTCAGCAGTGATTGATTTATTTCTGCTTGATAGTTATGAAAGGATCTCTGCAGGATCGATGACCACGTTGGGTTAAAAAAAGGACTCATCATGCTTCACTAAAAAGGCGTCGATTTTATCACGATAGACCTGCGACTGGCAGAAGTAAATGTTCATGATGATGACAATAATATTGACTCCGATGGCCAGCATGAAGTAGATGAGAGCAGGCCAAAACGAAGTATTGTCCGTCCCCAAGACAGCCAAGATAATCGCTCGAATGGTCGTGATAAAAAGGCCGGAAATGGCAGTTCCCACAGTGTATTTAGACACGACCTCTGCCGAGAGATAGTTAATCATAGCGTACATGGTCACCTCATTGATATTTCCACCGATGCCGATCACAAATGAGCACAACAACAAGAGTATAAAGCCGAGTTCGGTCTGTTCCAGCAGAATAGAGATAGCAAGCATGCCAGCGAGGGAGAGATTGACCAGCATGTTGCCCACGATGATCATATTTACGTACTTGAACTTGTTGCTGAGCTCGTGGAAGGAGAGGCCGATGATGATGTAGCCGACGAAGAGCGGAATGGGCAGGAAGGAGTAGATGTTGTAGTCGTTGAACTTCTAGTGGAAGTAGTCCAGTGCTGCCAGCACGGCGTTCCACCCAGAAGCGAGTTAATCCCGTTGAGGGTGAATATCACAATAGTCTTTGTCGACTATTTCTCCATTTGCAATTATACTAACAAATTGAACCCATACTCACACAGGCGAATATTGATGACGGGATTATCTGGTCTAATATTGCCAATATCAATAGTAATCAAAATGCAAAAATATTTTTCAATTTATGGATATATGTCGTTCACGCGTTTTGAATGTTTGGACTATGTGTCCACTATTTGTTTTTTCTTGGATCTAACAAACCAAATCTATTAGCTTTTTGAGCGTTTTTCACGTAAGATAAGGGCAGAATTCATAAATTCTTCGTTTATTTCACCTTTAGGAGTGTTACTGGGGTATATTTTTTGGCAAATGAATTCATCTTAACTATTATTATTAATCTGATATATTATATAAGTGTCATTAATTAACTCATATGAAAGCAAAAGTATAGCTAATAATATATTTTTGATAAACATCTATCATGAAATGATGTCTTAGACTGCCGGCCATCTCAGGTCGGCACTCTTTCATTCCTAGAGTCATAGCTAGTTTGGATCATGGTAGAAATCGGATGGATAATGGAGGTAGCCAACTTTTTATATTTTTTTAATTAATTAAAATAAGTCTTTTGGTTTGCCAACTCCACATTAACATTTCCTTTGAGAATGACAGTAACAAAGGATTTTAGATCAGCAAAATTTAAAACAATTACTCTCATGAAAATTAATTAGGACCCCTTGGTTAGAACTATTTCGAAGTCATTTTTCTTTTGACCTGCCCATAAGGGCAATAATAAACATGAATATGATAACTTGTATTCGATGGTATGAATATTATCAATTAACTTTATTAATGGTTAGATAAATAAAAAGCACCCAAAACAATGAAATAAATAAAGATTATTCATTGGTAATGATTTATTTTGAGTCGGGCATGAGTCCTGCCCATTCATATTTTTAAGCACTTGTGAAAGCTCCTTATTTTTTTCTGGAAACATCTTGGACGATAACCTGATCACATTGTAGGATTCAGTCTAACAATATCGATCGGTTAGACGTTAGACGATTTTTATTTTAATCCTTGTGCCCACAGTTTAAAAAACGACCGAAAATGTGTATTTTCCGAAAACGACAAAATTAAGAAGGCTAATAAAGGTCAAAATTCACCATTTTCGAGATGAATAAGCCAGCATAATAGAAAGATACTCCAAAAAACGATTTTTTATATTTTTTTCCTCTTTACGCAAAGAATAGAATTTGCTCAGAAAAAATAAATTCTACCAATGATTACATCAATTCCAGCTAGAATAAGAGCTGGAAAGTCAGATCGTCGTACCTTTATATCCCTAACCGTCATATTTCCCTTAAAAACTAGTCTTATCATGTGCATATTTATAATATTAAAATATCTTCAGTCGATGTACACAAGTCAAAAAGATTCGTTCCTGAGCATCAATGAAAGAAATGAAATAGATTTTGAAAACAAAGAAACCTAGGACCAACAGCTTAAGAAATCTAAAATTACTTATTGGACCGAGAGGGAGGAGGCCGTCTACCTGCAGTACCTCAGGGACAACATGCCCTATGTTGCCGATCCAGAGTTCCGCAAAAACACAAGGATTTTCAAGAAAATATCGGCCCTCATGGGCTCCAGGACCCCCATTCAGGTCAAGACCCACCATCAGAAGATGATGGCCAAGTACAAATCCATCCCTGGGCTCCTCGCACGATTCTCCACCTGCGCCCCGGCCACACACTTCGTCGCCACCCAGCCGGCCATGCACTTCCCGACCACTCTGGACTTCGCGTATGCCATCGGTGACTTCGGAGCTCATTTCGACTTTTTCGGGATTGAGGACGATTAACTTCGTTGGCACAGCTACGTACCACGTGAACCCCGTCTGGAATGCGATGCTTGGAGGAGTATTGACGATTTCCTCCAGTTTTAATGCTCAATTTGAAACAATGATCTCAATGGATATGCATTTCAAAATTGGGTGCCTACTGAAGAATGTTTAAAATTTTTTCCGAATTTTAACTGTAAATAACTCGCCAATCACCAAATTTTTCAGCAAAAACTTCTCAGAACCGGAGTTAAAGTTTCTCATCTTTTAATTCTAAGGATTTAATCATGTTGTGTTTAAACTATCAATAAAAATAAAACATCTTTGTAAGGTAATTAAATATCATGAAAATTAGCCAACTTAAACTTCGATCACTGTCGAAAAGAGTCCATGGCCTGATATAAAGAAAGGAGTTAGAAAATGCCACCCCGGAAGTTGAGAGTTGGTATGGAGCTTATAGAATTATCCATAAGCTGAAACTTTATATTGGATAGAAGAGGTAAGCCAATTAGCTTGAAAGTGGGTATTAAGGGGCTCAAATGTGCAAAAAAATGATTAGTATATGTTTTTTCTTTATCTATATTTATTAGCAACGGCAAAATTTCGATAATAACCCAATAAGCCCATAACTGTCTATCTGAGCCATACAAAACCTTGGACAATCATCAACTTAACTTTTTTATTTTCTTAGTCCCATTTTATTTCAACTTCTAATTCAATACTGCCTTTTATTAAGCTCCATTACATGTAAAAATAAAAACGGGTCGCCTAAGGATAATCAATCGATGCTGATAATCGTATGGCAAGCTTATCCTTAGATTTCCAGACGAAAATCATTTTTAATAAAAATCAAGTTAATGGATAGTAAAACATAAGTAAAACATAACGACCGAGCGAAGTATTTGCTATAGGGGCATGCTATTTGCTCATATTAGAAGACATAATCCAAAAATATATTTTTAAAAGTCATGGAGTGTTTTATCGTACTTATTAGGGCCAAAATGAAAAAATCTTTAACATGCACTAACGGGCAGGCCTAGGAGTCTCAATATAGTACAAAAATCGGGAGATAACAATCCGCCATCAAAAAAGATAGTCACTTTAGCGGATGGTTTCTTCCAATAAGCCCAAGCTAAACATGTGGCTATCCATCTTTACCATGAGAAACAATATGGCCGAATAGACGCTACTTTATAAGATAGTTGGACTGATGAGCGCCCGCTGCAGGTTTATAACAAGTATCAATATATCGAAATCTCTGTTCGGTGACGCAGGGGCCTACTTGGTGTTAGCGGCTGGCTGGAAATTTATCAAGTCAGTTATTCTCGACGAAAACAGGATCGGGAGGACAGGAGCAAAGCATATAAGCAGATGCAGGTGGAGTATCTTACCTATCTATCGCTGGACCAGAACAAAATCGGAAATGGAGGTTTCGCGCATATCGTGAAGGGGGCTTGGAGTAAGCTGGACAGACTAACTCTGTCGAATACTTAGCTTACTTGTGACGGTTTAAGATGTCTAAGGAAGGCGGTGTGGCCAAGACTCACGCATTTGAACTTGCTGGGCAACTAAGTGGCTCCTGTTCTCTTGGCTTAGCTATCCCATTGTAGTCTCAAAGGATTGTCAATCACGATGGCGGAGATCGAGAAGCACCAGTTCCTCAACATCAACATCTTGAGCAAACATTTGAAGAGTACAAAACCTTTGAGCTTATCGTGGAGCCTTAGCTCGATATTTACCTTCAAAAGCCTTCAACTATAAATTTGTTTAGATATTTCTAGCTTATTTAGGACTATATTTGAGGGTTGGCTGATGTTTCTTGTATACTATAAAACAATGGATATCCCTTTTGTATTGATCAATAATATCATTTATCTTAACGTTTCTTCAAATAATAAAATCCAGAGCCATTTTAAGGATCCCTTATTAAAAATAAATTCCGAACTGCATGGAAGGCCATTGAAACCTCCATAATCAATCCATTTACTTCACTATATTCTTGAGAAATGGCCTTTATGTTGCTGTCTTCCATTTATCTAAATTAAAAATGTGATAATAGTGGACCATACGGGTAGTTTGCATTATTATTACCAAGTGGATCTTTCCTCCTCGGGCCACAATCAATATCCCTCATTTTTATGGAAATTTATACTTTCCATTCACAAATCTTTGATAAATTTGATCAAAATTACTATTAAAATAGGTTCATCCAAAGATATACGGCAACCATTTCCACCTGTTGGCCGGCTAGGAGGAGTATGGCGTTGAAGGAAAAGGGTATCGTTAGTCAATTTGATTGAATGCTACTTAAGGAAATAATGCGTTATGTACTAAGAGTTAATAGATGGACTATAATCATTAATTGCATTATACTCTTGCAGATGTACCAATCCCTGCCAGCTTTGGATTTCCCGCATTCTCCCTCCTTCGACGTCAAATCCGAAACCTCCACAGAAGGAGAATAAGTCTAATATCGCCACGATTCCCTCTCCTTTTCGCCCATCGCCTCCCCCTTCCGCTCCGCCTCCTCCAAGGCCAAGAGCTCCCTTTGCAAAAACTTCATGGAAAAGGGGTACTGTCCCTATGGTAGCAAGTGCCAGTTCGCCCATGGTCCGCAGGATTTAAGGATTAACATGGAGCACAACCGGTCCTATAAGACGAAGGGGTGCCACGCCTTTGCGAAGAAGGGCTATTGCTGCTTCGGCGATCGTTGCAATTTCATCCACTAGCGCGCGGAGGCCCTCGATTTGCGGCAGAAGTGGCTGGCCATATACTCGAACCATCGAGAAACCCTGCAGACTGCCAATGAGCTCCCAGCCTCCAGACTGCTCCAGCTGCTCCAAGGCCCACTCTGACCAAACCAACACATTGATATTTATATTCGCATCATGCATACAAGATTCTATTCGCCGAGAATCATCCATTTTGGATAGATTCATAGAGGAATTATCATAATTTAACACATTCTATTTGGAGCTTATTCCACCACAATATCCATCATGAATTTTAGGATATGACCCGTCATGGATTATTTAAATAGATAAAACAACTCCTCATGAGATAATAGCTACTTCAAACAAAGTAGAACCATCTCAAATGCGAAAAAGGGGATAAGACCATCATTAACTTGTTTCACTAATCAGCCAGCTTCAATCTATGGATATCAATATTCTGTCTTGTTATAAAATTAAAGAAGGGAATGTTTATCTGCTGCAACGGAGATCGGCCTCCAACTAGTATATTCGATAGTTTGCCTCCCTGCCAGGCTCACTCAAGCCCAGTGCAATTCGTATGCCGGCAGCCCTCCTGCAGGGAGGAATCTCTGCTCTGCATCGAATGCCTCAACGACCACAAGTAGCACCGCTGGGAGAGCCTAAGAAATTTCGTCACCGAAGACGTCAAGGAGATGCTGAAAACTGGCAACTCCAAAACCTCAGTGCGGATCGAGCAGGCAGGCAGCGTCATCGGAAGCCTCTTCGTCTCCTTTCGCGAAAGAGTGACGGAGCAGATCAGCAGGCTGGAGGAGAAGATCACGCGCAAGCTGGAAATCGTGCACCAGAACAACCTCGTGGAAATGCGCGGGGGACAGCAGCTCACGCAGTAAAGCGTGACCGAGTTGCTGTACGCCCTGGAGAAGGAAAAATCGGTTGAGTGGGTGGAGAACCTGAAGACCTTCCTGGAGAGCGCGGTGGAAGAGGCAGTCACTACTATCGACAACATCATGGATGACCTCGAGGAGGCCATGGGCAACGAGTGGGAGGAGAGGACGCACCTGCAGAATGAGCTTGCGCTCAAAGAGCTCAAGACCCACCTGCACTACCATAAGGAAAAGGATCCCAACTACTTCAAGTTCAATCCGCAGGCTAAGCATCCAGGCATCCAGCTCAGCGAGGACCAGCTTGAAGCCATATTTAAGAAGAATATGCCCTCCCGACCAGTAGCCATTGCCAACAATCCAATCACTCCGAAGATAAGGAGATTCGCCTTTGACATCAAAAAATTAGATAAGACAGTCATGATCTTCGCAGCCACTTCTATCTTCATTGGAGTTTGCTCTCCCAATACGGTGAAAGCAGTGGGAATGAGGAGGATCAGTGAGGTTGGAAAAGGTGCCTACATGATTGGATCAAGCGGATGGTCTTATCATCACAAAAACCCTAAATACGACCGTAAAAACGTGGTGGTAAATATACCTTAACAAAGGGATTCGGTTTTAGCGAAGGAGATAGGGTGGAAGTTGAAGTGGACATGGACTAGCCAGGAGAAATCCATTTTTCCAAGGAGGGCAAGATCTTCAACTCGAAATTCAGCATGCCTCTCGACCTCACTCAAAAATAGATTCTGGAACTAAAGCCATGCGTCAGTTTCGATGGAGATGAGGGAGCCATTGTCCGGTTGTTTAATTTTTGATTACTTACCACTTGAATATACCAGCTAATTGAACCCTAAGCTTGTGGTGGGGGAAAAACACATCTTTCACATGGTTTATTAATTATTGATACTCTTGCATTATAGGTTAGCGTATTCCCACATTAAATTGACCTTTTCAAGTTAGCTATCATCAACTATTATTATTTTTTTACCTATCTAATCATTCAAGTCCTCTTCTAATGAATGCACCTTTTATTTCTCCTTTTAGCCATTGTCTGAAGAATACTTTCAAGCGTTTTGGGCATTGATCGACTTTCTTATAACTTCTATTTTTCTATATTCAGAATCAAGCTATTAATGTTAGAGCTCCACCATCATGCCAAGAGCCGCCTTTCCAAAAATAAATCCTTTAACAACTTCAATCTTAAGCCTCAGGAAACTTCCCCCAAAGAGGCCCTGCCCATGCTTGCACTCTCCAAATGCGGATCTGAATTCCACCACTAAAGCGCAACTGAGCCTGTGGACGGGTATAGGGGACTTGGGTCGGTTAATGAGTACCTCACTTTGGAAGGATAGCGATAGCCTTTTTGGTCCTTGTGCAAGAATCGAGGGCAAAACCAAGACCGTAAACGGTATGATTTGAGAGAAGCCGAACGCATCTTAATGGATAGCAGCAAAGAGAAGGAGGAGAGGATAGTAGCGTCCAAAGTGATAGCAGAGACCATGTTCAAGAACATCTACGGGGAGAAATTGAAGAAAATAGAACAAGATCAGCTGCAGAAGTAAAGTTTTAGGCCTAAGGATCTCATTAACCTCAGCACTCTCGAAGTCATCATGAATTAAATGGAGTACAACCCACGCTCCCAGTCGATCATGCTGCGGAAGGAGGAATTAGAGAGGCTGAAGGAATTTGGCAGGCTGCAGAAGAGTAGAAAGTTGCTAACTAGGGTGGGCCTGGGCGAGGGGACTAAAATAGAAAAAATATACCGACTTAAGAACCAGTATCCTTCGCTGAAGGGCATCATCATCCCCACCAAGAGCCAATAATACGAGTATTTCGCATCCTACTACAACAAGCCAAGCAACGACCGTTCCTAGCTAGACAAATCAGCAACCACCAGTAGTTTCTTCAAGACGATGGTAAACGATCTCAAACTGCTCAAATCTCAAGACGAGAAGATGAACAAATAGATGGAATATTTTTAGAAATTCAAAGCATACAAAAATTCCTCCTCGGTGATCAAGCATTGCCCCAGCCGGTTCGTGCGGACTGATGAGGAACTGGTGCTTTAGAATATCATGGAGATGAAACCTCCAGCCTTTCTCTACCTGCTCAACCAGTGCCGCTTCTAAAAGCTCAGACTGATCAAGCTGAAATACATACGCATAAATGAGGACTTGCTTCTTCTCTTCCTCGATTGCCTTAGAGCAATGGCTCCGTAAATTGGCTGCATACAGGTCTTCGAATTGTCTTCCATCATCGTCCAAAGTAACCCTTCCCAAATGTAGGCCGGCTTCGCTTCAGCGAAAAGTTGAGTTTCCTGCTGAAAGAACTAGGAGTGAAGAGCCTAAAGCTGGATTCAATGGACCTGAGCACTGGGGAATTCAACCGCATCGCCTGCGGGTTGGTGGACAACAAGGACATCGAAGAGATATCGCTGAGACACAACCGCATCGATATTTTGGGAGTTCGCAACATGGAGGTTTTGAGCAAAAAATTGCCAAAACTGAAGGTGCTGGATGTGAGGAACAACGATATCCCGCATTACGCCAACCTGAAGGACAAGAGTCCCCTCATTCTCTTTTTTTGATGGTATTCTATTTATTGGCAAACATGATTAATTATGATCTTGTTTTGTATTAACATTCACACTCTAAGGGGGGTGCAAATCAATAATTTGGTGTGTAAGCCTTGGGGGATCATATGTGGAGCTAAGTGAAGGTAATTTGGTTATAATTTTGATTGGTTGGAAGATATCGAATATTAAAACTAATGATTTGCAAAGTTATTCTATCAGTTCATTAAATTTGAGTAGCACTCAAGGCTCTTCCACCTACACGCATTCTTTGAGCCAGTTGAAATAATGTTTCTCATTCCAAAGTCTCATAGCAATCCCGACATGCATCATTAATGATATCAAAGATTAGAAATAAACAAAGGAATTAGTAACCATTCTTCTAATCTGAACAAATGTAGAACTATTTTAGAAATAATAGTTCTCATCCAAAGTCCTCCTTCTTTGCCAACATATTCTAAACATGACAAGATCCAAGAAGACATTAAAAACCATTTTATTTTGACGAGAGAGTATGAGTGGAGCCAAATAAGCCCTATAAAACTTCCGAATTTATCCAAATTGGATGGTATTTGATTTCGAATAAAACTGAATAAACTTAAAGAGGACAAGCATTCCGCGCAAACATTCTCAAACTATGCCCACTTCAGATGGATCTAGCATAATAGACAATAAATAACTTCTCATTTAGGTCTAATATCACCCATACACTAATTGAACTCAAAACCTCAAAGGATATGAGTGAATCGTGCCAAATTAGAAGAGAGTGTAAATTGGCAATACCTAAATCGATGCACATGCCCATTTCTACAACCTGCTCATCAGAACGACTTATATATAAAAATTATTCCAATTTTGAAACTGCTCTCTGCGATGCTGCTTTTCAGGCCTCTTCAACGACAGTTAACAATCGTACGCTCAGATTCTCAACATTACTAGCAGCTGAGGTGACTTTTAGACCGGATATTTTTGAGCTCTCCCAACTTTAACCCAAATCAGGCCAAGTAGCTTACAGAGCCTGCCTATGCTGCCTCTGAAAGGTAGTCAGATTAATTGTCAAATTTTCAATCCTTAGATGAGTATTTTCAACCTAACTCTATTGTTCAGGCCGGCACAGAGAAGGAAGGTTGTTCGCCCCAAAACGGCAAAAAACCCATAAAAAATAAGCTCATGGAATCCCGAATTAATTTGATTGCAAATATAAAAACGAATTGATCTTGGGCATCTATCAATGATTGGTTGTTTGTTGTTGTATCACATGAATGGCTGTGGGGTGTATATAATAAAATCTGTGCTTTTGGGAGATATTTGTGCATTTCATCGATTATCGTTGATTATAAATAAAGGTGATGATGAGCGGAAAGGACCTGCAGATATTATTATCACAAGATGACAATGAGATCTCAACGAGCGCTGCCACTACCTGCCAGGACGGTCCCTAAAACCCAGGCGAGAAAATGTAATTACTTAGAAGAAATAAGTCCCTATTCGGTGCCGCCCTCTCTCTAGTGTTTCTCATCTGTTATCTCTACTTCCAGTTCCAGAACAGCAAGCTGGAGCATTAGATCATCTCTCTGAAGCAGAAATACGAGACCCACGCCTTCGAGTAGAGCAAGGAAAAAATGACTGAGAAGTTGAAGTTCAGTTTTCTAAGATAATATGAAAGCGAAAGGTTTTATCTCAATAAGGTTTAAAAAATAAAGGAGGTGGCCAAGCAGGATAACTTTCTCCAAAATAACTCCAACGCCAGGACCTCCTTTTTACTCGCCATGAATAACTATAAATTGACCCACCAAAACGTCTTCCTCAGCCAGTAGATTGCAAAATTACTCCAAGATTAGTACGATAGACTCTCCAAAAAGTATGATTTCACACTGCCTGAAGAACCCTTCTGCATTTTTGTCCCCACAGTCAATAATGTCCAAAATTTTAGGTATTAATACAACCTCAGATCCATCTTCAACCAAAATTATACAAATTACAGAGTCATCATTATCGATGACGCCTCCACCGACCAAAATTTCTAAGTCATTTCCGCCTACCTCAAAGAAAACCCCGTCCCTCAGGAAGTTATCCTCGTCAAAAACTAAGTAAGAGGCACCGCAGTCCCCAACATCTACAAAGCCGCCACCGAATACTGCAAACCCAATGAAATCATGGCCCTCGTAGACGGTGATGATGAGCTTTTGGGAGTCAATATCTTCAAGGTCTTCAACTCTCTCTACGTCACCAACAAACTGGAGGTTCTCTATTCTAATTTCATCAACTTTAGGGGGTACTCGTAAGTACTGCCTGGAATATCTCGTCCCTATACAGAGTAATAAAAGAGGGACAATCTCTATCGGACATTCGAATACACGAGGATGTTCCCTGTCCGATCCTTCCGCGTTCGCAACTTCCTGAAGCTGAAGAAGAGCGACCTGCAATCATAGTAGGGCGCTTGGTTCAAATCTGCCTACGACCATGCGATCTGCACTCCTCTGCTGGAGCTCTCCTGCGGAAGGAACGAATACGTAGATGAGCATTTTTACCTTTATAACACTGGTATCGGTAATAACGATCTCGATGTGGATGCCGATATGAACATCTTCGTGGCTAATTAGGTGCACTACAATAAGAAAAGGTACTAATGCGAGGCATGATCATGATATGCTCAGTTTATTTACCTTTATTTTATATCTTTTTCTAATGATCCAATAATCATACTGTTTGATTTGCATCGTAAGGAATCAATCAAACATAATTACCGGTATTGTATGGCTGGAAATGGACAGTTTTTGGTTTTGGAATGTTGGTGGAGTTTGCAGATAAAAGGTAGTGATTGATTGGTGATAACGGCATATAATTTGATGCTATTTGTTGAATTTGATCAAATTAACTAATATAACATTATACTGTCTCAATGATTATTCAAGGGGACCAACATACTAACCAAATTGAGCAGATAAAACTCATAAATCCAGAAAAAAAGAGAAAAACCACCAGCCCTTGCCTCAAGATTGTCGCCATAGTAGCCCTATGCATCTTTGCCTTCGGAATTGTCTTTCAAAACGATCCGAAGATAATTGCGAGGATTCTCATGGAGTAACCATTAAACTTCGAAGCGAAAGAATAATACAAGGACGAACTTAGACGATATTTCGACGATTAGATGGAGTTTGATGGCTTGAAACTCGTTTAGTCCAACTTCGAATATTCCCCCACCTCCACACCAGCCATCAAGCAGTTATAGCAATAAGACTACTCTCGACTCAACGAAGAGTACCGCTTCGACCAGTTTCCAGCCGAGTTAACCTTCTGCCTAGTTGTTCAACGCTTGAATATTCTCGATGGTTTTTCTTACGAATTCACCTTGAACTCAATCTTCAACCAAAACTATTCAAACTATAAGGTGATCATCATGCATGAGCCTCAGACCAAGGGCTACTAGATGGTGTAGAATTATCTAAAAAACAATCAGATTGACAAGTAAAAATACATTCACGTTATTAATAAATCTCCTCGCAGTATTCTACGCAATCTCTATGAAGCCACACACGAATATTGCTCTCCTGAGTCTATCTCATTGCCCATTCATCGAAGTGGAGAGTTGATCGGCAGAAACGTCTTTAAGGTTTACAACGTCCTTTACCAGATGAACAAAGTCGGCCTTATTTACTCTGACTATTATCGCTACAGCCGCAATCACTACGTCAAAGAAGGCACCAATATCGGGCTAACGTAAAAACAGTTGAAGAATATTCGCAGGGAAATCATCTTCATCACCAATGCCATTACCTATCGCACCTAATACTTCCTCAACATACCCAAAGAGGAATTGCTTGGAAATGGGTATACCTACTTCGATATCGTATACGAGCAGGCTCTCATCTTCCCCTTGGTCGAAATGATGTGCGGGATAGTGCTCAAAATCGATGGGTATTACATGCTCACCAAGGAGCCTTTTGAAGATTACAATGCCTTTCTCGACCATGTGGACTTGGAGAAGGGTCTTTCCGAGATCTTCAGGAACAAAGCCAATGTCCCCTGCAACGAAGCGTACGCTCAGCAGGCTAAGGGGTCATTCTTTATCAAATCTCTCAAGAATAATCATGCCAAAATACCAGAGTTAGCAGCCATTTCAAGTGATAATGTCCAAGCCACTGCAGTAGTCAAGCGTGCAGGTCAGAAACAAGCCTTTGTTGGAAATCCAAAAAAACCTGAAACCAGAATCGCTGATAAATACATCTACAATGGAAGTGTCTCAACAGCAGGGTATAAGAGATAATACCAGTTGGATAGGACTGACCATTGCGAATCGCTTCCCGAAGGAACACCCTTCAAATTTGCGAAATATAACTTATTTTTGGGTAGTGAAGTTGACTAAATGTACCATTCTGAGTTGGAGAGATACGAGGCAATTGTAGAGAAGGACCACCAGCTGAGCTTCTACAACAAGTACTAAACCCCTCTTTGCATCGTAATCGCATAGCTGCCTTCCCGGGTTGGATAGTATCGTTTCGAATTTTTGCTGAATTCAATCTTTTCCCAGGATTACTCCAATTATTTCGTCGTTATCAACAACCGCAACCCTACTATTGACAAATACGTCCGTAAATACCTCCACCACTACCAAATCAACAAGGAAAAGTATGTCTACGTCGAGCATTCTCCCTTCTCCTCCCCTCTCTCGGCCATCTATAAGTCCATCAATGACAAGTGCCATCCCAATTCAGTCTCCATGATCCTCAGTGGAAGGGAGGAGCTGTTCGGCAAGAAAGTTTTCAAGGTGTTCAGCTCTAAGTTCAGAGATAATAAATACCAGCTTGTCTATTCGAGTGGGTTTGAATTTAGCCAAGAGAAAAGACAGACATCTAACTCCATCAATGCCAACTATTCTGAATAGGAGAAATCGAAAAGTCTTTATCGAAACTCTCCCAAAAAGTATAGCAAATTGGTTGCCTTCAGGACCAAGATGTTCAGTCGCATTAAGGTTGCCCATCTCCAAGACGAAAAAGGCCAATTTTTATTTTCTAACTGGGACGAGGCTATTTATTTCCCTCTTCTAGAGTTATCCTGTTCCAGGAATACTCAAATAGAAGGCAACCATTATATCAGACCTCGCGATTTGGCAGATAATTAGCCATATGTATACGATGTTGGTATTCGAATTAGAAGCTTCAAGCAGTATCCCTGCTTTGAAGAAACTGAAGAAATAAGCGCAGTATAGACTCAGGTTTTAACCAGCATATCTAACTAGAAAGTGCAGACGGGCGGAGTAGCGCATGTAGCTCCTCGTTTTGGCTTCGACCCTTTGCAAAAGAATGCCAAGGGAGTGAGGTAATAACCATTATATTTAGTATTGCTGATGTGCTCTACGGCACTCAAAAGGAAGTGAAAGCTCAAAGGGAGCAATACCAGCATCAGAGATAGAGGGCTTTTGAAAAGATGGAAAGCAATCCAGGGATATAGCTGTCGATGTTCAACCTGAAGCTGGACCATGCGCTCGACGAAGTGGAAACAGGTTTGATTGCGGACGACATTGAGAGAGCCAAGGGCATCACAGGACTGCAATCAAAGAACGAATACCCAATGTGTGTAGTAATCGAGCTTGCCTTTGTCGTCCCCTTCCAATTCTAATACACCCTCAACTCGCTATTCTTGCAGAACTATTCCAACTACTTCGCAGTCATATTTGGTGATGGCTCTGAGGGAGGAGACGAGCTCATCAGAAAATATTTAGACTTCTATGCAATTCCAGTTGAAAAATATGTCTACTTGCCCAATAAGAGACTATCACGGGGGCTTGAAAACTTAGGAACTGCTCAATCTTACTGCAGTAAGGACTCAATAATTCTACATCTTCAAGATTCGGATGAGTTTGCCGGCAGAAACGTCTTGAAGCTGTTCAGCTAAACCTACTAGAAGCAATCTTCCCTTCTCATATTCTCCAACTACTTCTACTACGAGCCTGAAAGTTTGCAGGAAATGATCACTTTAGTCCAGCACAAAGAAAACTCTATAAGAAAAGCTGACGTCTTCAGGCTCTCTTTTGCTGCCTTCCCTGCAGACCTTTTCAAGAAAATTGATGTTTCCAATTTCAAAAACGACGATGGTGAGTATTTCAAGTAGGCGGTGGACAAGGCGTTGTATCTTCCGATGATCGAGATGGCCTGTGCGAGGATGAGTGAGCTTCAGGGCGCCCATTTCATAAGAAGTTTGAATAAAATGCCTGATGATGATTAGTTTTACAATTAGCTTAAACAGATAAGCCGGAAGAAATCATATGAGTGCCTAGAAAAGAATTGATCATTACATACTTTATGAAATAAATAAATGAAAATTGTATCCTGTTTAAAGAGCTTGGTTTTTTTTTTTATCTTTTCTATGAATTGTATCAAGCCTACATTTTTATAATGATTATACAAGATAATCATAGCTCACGCTTAATATTCTCTAATGATATTTATCAACTCAACTTGAATAGTTTTTCTCAAACTAATGATTGAAAGCCTTTAAAACCCGCATCGAATAATCATTATTATGTTTCATTCTTACAATTATATAAATTTAGTATATAAGTATAAAAATTAAGCCAAATTCGGCTTCAGAATGTTAGAATATAATCGATGCGTAATTAAGCTAGCTAAGAAGTGCCCGAATACCAAAGTCTCTCGCAAAGAAGCGACCTGAATCCTCACCAAACCTAACCATCACTTGCTATTCATCAAGTAAACCCAGAAAATATTGAAAAACATCACGATTTCATGATGATGATTTTTGGGTTATTTTTGAGCACGATTCTATTGTAAGGTTGCCCTTAGCTAGGTTATACGTGTCAATCCAACTCCATCCTCACGTCCATCAAGCCACCATGCTCGTCTACAATACCCTTATACCTTCATAAAAAGCCTTCGCCAAAATTCTATGGGTGCAGAGTGATATCGATTTTGGCGCTTTGGGAGTTTATGATTCGCTAACAGCTAAATATCAAATTGACGTGGGAAGGAAGAATGGATACGAGGTGAGAGTAGTTGATTCCCTTACTGCGTACGACTGGCTTTCCCCAGAGATGGCAGAGCTTATCCGAAAAGTGAAACATAATAGCAAAATCTACATCTCAGTTATGGAGTTACTCCGCATTGCCCTTCTCATCTAGCACGGAGGAGTCTCAGTTAGAATTGGCAACCACATCTTCACTGAGAATTTGGGATGGATCTATTAACTAATCAATATTAAAGGAGAACCTTTGAGGTATCTCCAGAACGAAGAGGCATTGGAGTATTGTGGCACTGAAAAGGCTCCTGAAGTTATGCTTTTTTATCATAATCGGTAGGACTTTCGCTCTTACTAAGAAAAGATAATAATCGCGAGGCCTAATTCACGACTATTAACAGAAGCATTCGAATAAATGGTAAGGGTACTTCTGGACGGCGAATTACCTTATGATTACCTTCAAACAATAGGTCGTTATCACGTCTTTGACAGGTATACCGCTATGTAAAACTTTTTATCCGAGATAATTAGTTTCAAATGGCACTATTGGAGCACATAAAATTTTTGCAAAGATTATTCTGTATTGTCGATCAAAAAGGGAGAAGGAAGGTACGTGCAAAAATTTTCAGCATGGATAAAGATCCAAAAAGATTTCCTAATGGATATTAACTAGTTTTATCAAATAAATGGGCATACCAAGATGGTTGAGGTGGACATGAATGGCCTTGCGAAGTAGTTAATGGACGTGTTTCAGCACTAAAGCCTCGGAAAAGCACACAAAAATAGTATCTTTCGAAAATTGATCTAAAGTAAGAGCAATAATTGGCTTCTGAATCCTCTCAACAAAACTCGTCATGTCTAATTTTGTATTATCTCTCTCAAACCTCTCAATAGTCTCAATTACAAATAGCACATAAGGGAAAGCCTAAACAGGCTTGCCTGGCAAAACTTCAAAAGATGGAAAGCGATTTACTTTGTGAACCATTTGGAGTCATAGGAAATGATAATCATCAACCATGCGCTTGAATCATTCGCGAAGATAGTGAAGGCAAGCTAATGGTAGGGGCTAAACTTGCAGAGAGCCGCCACAAAGCACTGCAACGAAAGAGATATTGGAGTTATACTGGACTATGATGAGTGGTTCGAGCAATCAAATGCCCTCAGCATCATTTCTAAGTAGTTTTAGCACAAAGATGTCAGTGCAGCCTTTGTGACAACTCGGTTGGGATAGGATACCTATTTTCCATAGCCAAATATGAGATACTTTCGAAAAGTTATGTACACAGACAAAGATAACTTCTTCCAGCTAGCCGTGAACTTGAGAGTAGTGAGTCTGTATGCCTATAGGTTAGTTCCTTCTTTTGACCTTCATGACACTACAGGCAGGTATTATGACCGTTAGCTGCCGTTTTATACGCTAATCCAGTTGAATTCAGCCAATGAGGAATGCTAGCGAAGTTATCATCTTCGATATTTCTTGAAGTAAATTGAGCCAAAGGTCGAAATTCCCAAGTATCGAGTTTATCTCCCGAACATAGCTGTGCGAATGGCTACAGAGAAGGCCATTAACTTCGAACAACACGAATATAGAAGTAAATATAATGCGAAATCATGGTGTGAGGGCGTAAAAATGTACATCAGTTACAAGAAGCATTCACTAAAAGACTATTTTATCTATAATAATGGGTCTGAATTCATCGGCTTCCAGAATAGAAAAAACCTGCCTGAACAAATCCCGAGGAAAATACATCAAATATGGGTCGGGGATAAGGAGCTTCCTCATCATAGAAAGATTCTCATCGAAAATATTAAAAAATTACATCCCAATTACAAGCACTATTTATGGGGAAATCAAAACGTTACACGTTTGAATTTTCCAAATACTTATGACCTCATCCAGTTGATCTTTAAGTTAGGAAAGACGAGCCCTCTAAGCAAGATGGCTATGGCAGCGGACTTGATGAGGCTTGAGATTCTTTATTACCACGGTGGAGTCTACCTTGACACAAATTATTATGTTTTTAGAGAAAACGCGCTTGACGATTGGCTGACCTTCAAAGCCATGATGCCAGGCCAGATGATCCCCAACTATAAAGAGGAGCGCTAAAACGGTCTCTTTGCCGTTGTGGAACGATTCTAAAATATCGGAAGGCTTTTAGACCACCGTCGGTTGAGCATGTTGAACATCTTTACGCGTATGACCAGTCTCACCACTGGACCGTTCTATTTCGTCCAGTCAATCAACGGGGCTGAGGAGTTAGATTAGAATATCTTTGTGGCTCCTCAGGAGCACATCTATCCATTTTACGATTCAGGCCTAAATCCTTGCTATTGCGTGGCCCCCTTCAATACCTCCGAAGATCAAATTCTTTTCAGAAATAACTATGCCTATTGGAAAAATTGCTCGTCAACATACCCCTGGTCCTTCGGGTTAGATTTTTTGGAAGAGGGAGGCACTTGGAAATGGTGATTGTTTATCGCTTCATACTCGAAAACTCTATAATCCTTGACGCTGTTTTTAATTCTCGCAATATTCATCAACTCTTTAAGGGATTATATAGGATTGTATAATTGATAAGTGATTATAGTAAGCGAATCATCAATCAGCACTCATCCAAGAGCCTCCCTCTCCCATGAAGTTGATTCCGAATGCCCAATAGTAAATTTCAGAGCAATTGATGCCATACGCGTACCTTTGCTTGAATAGCAATCTTTATGCAGGAGTCTACTTCGAAACTACACAATAGTTGTTCTCCACGTAGAACGGATATATGTAGTCGTGGGGCAAGGAGAGAATTTCTTGGTCGTAGTCTTCAGTCCCTTGCATGGCCAGCGAGAAGTAGAAAGGCCCTGTTATGACATTCGCCTACCAACCGAAGAAGTTACGCTGACTCAGCAATCGATGATCAAGCAGTCTCTCGATATTTTTAAATCCTTTCGAGGAGCCAAAGAACCCATTATCTCTTGCGAACTTATAGACTGGGATTTGCTGGGCAGGCATCACAGCTTTATATGTAAGCCAATCATCGAGGGTGTGATTACCGAAGATATGATAATTGGTATCGATATAGAATCCTCCGTGATTGTAAACGATCTCCAAACGCATCAAATCTGCAATCATAGCCATCTTGTTCTTGGTGCTTACCTTGCTGAACTGGAAAAGGAGTTGGATTATGTCATATGTCCGTGGGAAATTTTATCTGGTAATGTTGTTGTTGCCCCATAGGTAGTATTAATATGATGGATGAAGCCGCTTTATATTGTCCATCAGAATCTTTTTGTATGGTGCAAGCTCCTTTCCTCCAATCCATATCTGATGGATCTTTTTCGGGATAAGCTGAGGCAAGTTTTTACGATTTTTAAACCCAAAGTACTACTCTCCATTGTTCAAGGTAAAATAATCATCAAGATTCTTCTTAAGCTCGTAGAGTTGATACCAAATTCCATAGCAAAAGTTGTGGACAGTTTACTTTGATTTATACTACGGTGCAGTAAAGTTGTGAACCTTCTCAGCAGGCATATTGATGACTATTTCTTGAATATAAACTTTGCGCTTGGGGATTTAGAGTCTTTGCTATATCTTTTTCAAGAAGAATCGCGGTTATGGATCTGGGCATGATTCATATGCCATTTGAACAAGAGTATAGAATGGCATTTCTCTATTGTAGTATCTTCCCTCGACGTCATGAAGATCGAATAGCGGGATTAGTCTATATCCATATAGGCTAAATGCTCTAAAGTGCTCAGCTAGCTATCGAAGATTATTCGTATTTGTCTACATAAGTTTTCGTTAAAAAGCCATTAATGGCTTAGGATATGCAGGTTTTTGGTTAACCTTAGTTGAGACGAAGGCACCGAACACATCTCTTTTTCTAAACTTATCAGCCAGGAGGGTGAGACTGTCTTTATTCTCGAAGGATTCATCGTAATCAAGAATGACTCCGATATCTCTTTAGTCACAATACTTGGTAGCAGCTCTCTGGAGGTTTAGCCCTTACCATTAGCCGGCGTTCACAACTTTAACCAATGGATCTGATGACAAAACTGACATTTTTTATTGATGGTTCTTAACAAAGTAAACAGCTTTCCACTTCTTAAAGTCTTGCCTCTTCAGAGAATCAATACTTCTATTGATCTGATTCTTATAGTTATCCTTGCTTAAAGGCTTCAGAGAGATTATGCAGAACTGGACATCCCTATTCTAGTTGATTGGAGTCATTAACCATTTATTTCCCTCCGCTTGTATGATCTATCTAAAGAAGCTGTTCTTGTGGGAAGTTTGAAGATCCTCTTTTTATACGACACTGATGAATTGCTGAGTGATTGCCTCAAAATCTGGAATGAATATATGTGGCCTTCCGTTCTATACAAAATACTACTATTTATCTCCAAGAAGGTCTCTTCTGATCTTGATCCAATTAAATTCCTCACTAACATATGCGCCAAATCTCTTGTTGATTGAGATAATGTTATAATCTTTGCACAATGCCTTCCCTGTACTCCAGTAATGCGACCTAAAGTTGAGAAGATTGTTGAAGAAATTTTCCATGGACATGGCGCCATCGTTGTTAAACCATCCGAAGAATTTAAGCGGATCATAAGGGCGTTTTCCTGCAATAAGAACGTGAATCATTTCTTAGAAGAGTTCCTTAAGGAGTCTTGACTGTTTTCGTGCAATAATGACTGAATCATCATAATACTTGAAACTCTCCAATCCTTGATAAAAAAGGATGGCCTATGGCTAGCCTTTCATGCGGCATGCCTATAATACTTGCTACTGTTCAAGCCTTAACAGCGTTTTGTGATCAAATTTAGCTGTTTATTCGATCCAGTTTAAGTTGTCAACCAGAATCTGCTTTCCTGCTCTCACAATTATACCTCCATGCTATATAAGCAAAGCAATTTTTAGCAATTCGTGTATACGAATGAAATACTGCGTTGAATGCTTGGTCTTTCTGATCTTCTATATGATTTCAGGAGAGAGCCAATCATATGCGGTATTATCGTCAACTACTCTCACCTAATATCCACTCTTCCGTCCAATTTATATCTGATGCTGTGCCACGATCGCATCCATCATCCCTAGAGTATCAAACCTTCCAGGGCTTTGCACCCATAAAATTTGAGGAAAAACTCTTTACGTTTAGGCCTGTAACGAAACCTCAACAGATGGTGGTGGACAGTTTCAGTCCTTTGTGAAGCTTAATTGGAGATGAAGATGCTAAATAGGTAAGAAATTACAGTGCAGTTACCGTGAGCAGTGCAAAGAGTATGATTAATGCTTTAATTTTGTTGGTTAGTGATATCACCTTCGGGATAGTTGATTGCGTTAATGACTCTAAATCGGTTGATTAGGCTGCTGAAAGTGTGCTAAGATTGGTTGGCTAGGGATTATCTTCCTAAGCTCTGATTGAAAGATCTTAGTCCTATATTCGAGCTCTATTTTAATTGTTCATATATTCAATTATGAACTATATATGCAATACCAATTAATCAATTTATTGAATTTACCGTTTTATTGATGCTCGTCTCCAAAGAAACCCATATTTTGCTCTGAAGGCTGCTTTTTGCATATAATGTTTATTAATGCCTTGAGGACAAGTTGAAAAGGGAATAAAATAAATTGGAAAGTAATGATGGCAGTATGGAATATAGAATATCTTGTAGAGAAGCCAGTTAAATGGCCTTCATAGATATCCTAATGTGTGCTTGTCAAAGCAAACAGATGTAAACAATCCAATTAAAAGCAAAACTGATAAATAACAGTACAATCCTTAACTATTTTACTCTAACTGTTGAAAAATTGGTATGAATTATCCAATCCGCTTAGATTTCATATCCGCAATCAGATAAGGTGTTTATAACCAAGGAGAATAACAACTCAAGCACAACTTTATCAAGCTTCCACAATCATTCAATCACAAGAAAAGACTTATAGATAGTTACCATTAGCTAAGTTATGAATCTATTACTGTTTAGGCAGCTTTTGGCAATTTTAACTTTACAATTTCTCAACATTAAAATCATGCAATAGGCATTATCATATTTTTTGTGTATATGTAATAATATGGTTAAGTCTACCACAAAACGTCTTTGTATGAATTACGATTGTATGCCAATAATTAATTGATAGATGTATAAAGTTGAAAAAATTAAATTAATATTACTTTAATAATGAACCTAACTTCAAAGTCCAATATCGACATAATCACAGACGAGGTTTCGATATAGCCGGAGAAGTTGAACCAAAACATGATTAAGAAGACCTACGAAATCATCCGAGATATGACAGAAATCCAAAAGTTCTCCAAAGCAAGGGCGCATATCGTAGATGCACTCAAGTATAAACACCCACGACATGAAAGCGAGTCGCTATCAACGCCTAAGCTGTTCAAATATCTCTATATCTTTCAGTCAAGCAGTCCATGGGACTGGGTGCTCTTTTTGTCAGGATGGTTATACTTATGTTTGGCAGTATTAGACAGCGAAGAATATGCCACCAAAATAGCCATTGAGGCCACTCTTCTAGTCCTTTTTTGGGTGGACACAGCCATCCAGTTCTATTGCAAGACCTTCGATAATTTCCAGAAAAAAAATCACTATTCGACTTTCTTCCTGTTTAAGATAATCATCATCCTGCTGATGACTGCCGACCTCATCATCTTCATCGCCATGCCCTGCTACGATAGCAGGCCTATCCGTCCCTTCCGTGTGCTTCGCTGCTGTACGATTGTTTTAATTGAGTTGTACCGCTTTTATTCGACGCTGAAATGCGAAAATCGTTGCTATCGTTAGCCTCAGCCTACAAGGATGTACTTGTCTATTTTATTTTCTTCTCTACAGTGATAATAGGGTATGCTTTGCTAGGTAACCGCGCTCTGACTTACGATCCTTCCTTTAAGGATCCAACTTTCCGCAAGATTTGGACCCATACAAGACTAATTACGGTGATTTGAGTCGGATGATCTTCATGATCTACGTAACGGCCACCTACGACTCATACCCCGATAATCAAATCCTCGTAATCCAAAATTACTAGCCAAATTACATCTACTATATCATCTTCATTTTCACAAACATGTTTCTTTTCTCTTCCATTCCCGGTTCGCTAATCTACCTGAAGTTTAGAGACACCAGGAGCAAACTTATACTGATCGATGAGATTAGACAGCAGCATTCGTTGATCCTTGGCTTTGTGACTTTGGCCTAGAATTAGTATAACTTGTCGATAGAGAAGCTGATTAAATTCTTGCTCTACATGTACAGATACAAGATACGCTACGTCTAGTATATCACTGACATCTGTCTCAAGCTGGACGACAATAACAACCGATCAATTGTAATCTTTATCTTATCTAGCAAGTGAATGAGTTCATGCAGCTGACAAAATTGCTTCTAGAGAACTCTGCAATGCTTCCTCCTGCATTTGACGACATTTAGACTTGGGTGAAGTTCCGAAAGTACATGAATACCCATTTGAATTTGAAGTTTATTGTCAAGCACTGGGTCTTTGAGTTTATAGTCTCTATCATCATCATTCTCTCCTTTATAAACGCTATCTTCTTCATGTATCAATACACGACTTTGCTGGAAACCTTCGATAATATCTTCATTTGGCTGTTCTTTGTGGAACTCATGATACGAATAATCGCATATGGTCCTTAGATTTTCTTCATGGATAGATGGAATAACGTTGATTGCTTCTTGGTCATTTTTGGTCTGCTCTTCTTCTTTATCCCCAATAACTCCAACGCTGACGGTATTGTGAGAATGATAAGGATATTCAGATTGGCTAGCTTGCTAAGATTGATGTCTCACAGTAGCTATATGAAAGGAGTGAATTTCGAGATTTGGTTCAAGATCAAGAACATCTTTGCCATTCTGCTGGAGATCATGCCCATCATTCTTAAGTTCATGCATCTCTTTGCCTTTTTTTTCTACATCTACGTTATTATCGGAATGGAAATGTTCTACAATCTCTACTCCACCACTACCACTCCATATAGTCAATACCACCAATTTAGCAATTTCAAGACTATCATCAAGGGGATGTATGTAATGGTTCAGATATTAACTGAAGCTGGATGGTCACAAGTGGCATACGATCATTGCTGGAGAGCTCCATTCTATTATGGATATATCATGCTCTATTTTTGCCTATGCCATATCACAATCGTTTATATCATTGCCACGCTCATTAAGGGTATCTTTTGGGAGGTGTTTTTTACAGTTAACTAAATTTTCGTGGCCCGTGAGAAGTCAAACGAATAGTAAGAAATAAAAGATGAAGCAGTCAGCAAAAAAGCCAAGGAAATTTAGGAGATTAATTAGGCCATTTATTAGAATAGATTTTTATCTCCTGATACTATCCTCAAGAGATAGCTAATCTAGAACAAGTTCGACGAGTAAATATTCAAAAAATTGATTATTTTCTATGAGAACGAAAAAATAAATGCCCACAAAAAATTTAGATCAAAAAAATCACTGGTCACCCAAATGTATAAGGATGATTGGGAGATGATAAGCAGTCAAAGCGATCTGAAGCACTCTTCCAAGAAGATTGTTGAGAATAATGTGGAACAATAGTAGAAGAGGCAGAAAATTTCATTGAATGATATGGAAGAGATTGAGGAAGAAGACTTTTAGACCTAGATTTCAGAGATTATCTAGCGTTTAATCGTAAATCCAAAGATAAAATACAACGAGTTGATAGCTTCTCCCAGGCTGTTCGTGGAATTTTTGCAATCAAAACTCAAAAACCCCCAATAACTCAGCAAGGAAGGAGAGTTCAACATGCACTTCAATCCCATCGAAAATCAAGAGTCCATCAGCTTCCACATCTTCGAAATGCACTCCATTCTCAGTATCGATCCATCCAAACGCGAACAAAAAGCTCTCATCATTCAAAAACTAATCGAAGAGAATATCCTCACGGAATAGCATGGAGAAACCTTGCTGAGAAAGAAACTTCAGGAGAAGGTATTCAATATCGATACAAATGGCACTCTTCGTCGGCTCTTCTTGACTGGAACAAATGAATAACTGATAAAAAAGTTCGAAATTTAATACTTTTCTGATGTCTATGGGTATAGCTACAAGCGAATCAACAAATTGACACTCCAGCCACTACTGAGAGTGGAGGCTTCATTAACCTACGCTCTTAGAAACGTCTTACGTTATCCCCAGATAAACACTACCTAGTTCTTTGAAATGCTGACCAACATCGAGGACCAATTCAGTAACAAACTCCTGCAAACCGGTTCTTTATTTAAATTCGTCTACAAGTTGGATTGCGATGGTGATATCTGGTTTTCAGTCGAGTACAAGAGACAGCAGGAGATGAAAATTCATTTCATCAAGACTGGTATCTGGTGTTATTTGAGAGATATGAAGGAAAAACAGGTAAGCTACGCTCGTGATGTATTCAACTGGTACTTCCCAGAAGGATAGAGGATTGCTTGCGAACAATATATCAAAAAATTCTATCAAAGCTTCGAAGGACTCGCCTTCAGTCTTCTCAATGAGGATGAATTCTTCGGCTGCGATCCTAAGGACTTCATCTACGATCTCTACATCCAGCATTTCGATGTCGATCGCACTTCCCGCTTCCAAAGTCGCAAACTATAGATATCCAAGATCATGGTGGTCATTCTTTCCAAGGAGGAAGAGAGAGAAGATATAGGGTTAAAGCCTCTTCAATATTCGCTATCCGATATAAAGCGATAGCACAAGAAGAAGAAAAAATAGATGGATTTCAAATTTGACGAATCCGATAACTAAACTTTTGAAAAATTGAAAAACTTGGCCGCTGTGGAGGTGGATAAGATCGTCGAGAGTGAAGGGCTTCCGTTTTCCTATGTGATAAACTTAATGAAGGAATTATCGGAGACGGTGACTATCAATGCTGAAAATTTCGTGTACCAGATAGAAAAAGTTCTCAATGAATAGTACGAGTAAATGAAGGATGAATTCCATCTGCACTGATCATCAGCAATCATATGAACACATATTATCATCATTGCAAATCCATTAATAAGTTTATCTTCCTGCTCTTCATCACCTTACTGCCCACCCCATCAGAAACGTTGGATATTATCTAATCCCAGTCTCTTTTCTTTGAGCTTGTCCCGAGCAGCTTGAATGACATTTATTCTAGACTGGATTTGGGGGTATTTAGCAGTTTGTTATTGGTGGTGCTATAGAAAAGGTTGCTCTTGATGGGACTCGCCAATCTTTATCTGACCTTTGCCGGTGTTTTTCCTTCTCTTGCAATTGTGAGTGACAACTTATGCTTGCTATTGGATCTATTCTCCATGCAATTAGTTGATTTTTTAGGTGTTGATGCTTAAAACTCTCCGAAATTCTTTATCTTTGATAACAGCTAAACGTCTCTTTTTATATTGCGTTCAATGACTTCGATGACAGCCGATTTCATGCCTTGTAGCTCTGCCTCAATAGACAAGTTTAGCCCATTATCCATAATTATAATAAATCAATAGACGGAATGGGATGCACCTACAGCAGTAGAGAGCAATAGCCTAAGAAAAAGGCGAACAGTAGCAGCGTCATGTCGAGTCGTCTTAGAGAGACTGGCTCTCCCAAAAAGACCTTATCTAAGATGTTTGAGCGGACTCAGGAGAGGAGATAAACGTTTGGGGTATCCGCAAGCCATAAGAGCATCGCGAACCCAGAAAGAAACAACTATGCAGGTAAGAAACAAATGGCTGCAGTGTAAAGAATAGTTCCTGTGGAAGATAAAATATCAGTTTTAAGCTAAACAAGCTCCATCAAAAGCGACCCTAGAAACAGATGATTTCAACTTTAAATTTATTTTTTCTACTAACCGTCATCATGTCATGTTGCAAGAGTTTTCTTTTTCCTAGATTTTAAGATGTGGTCTTTAGTTTTGAGATGAGAATAAAACTATATTTTGGCTTCGACTAAACGCTCTCGCAATCATGGGGTTGGGGTTGGGGTTGGGGTTGGGGTTGGGGGGGTTGGGGTTGGGGTTGGGGTTGGGGTTGGGGTTGGGGTTGGGGTTGGGGTTGGGGTTGG
>NW_022205207.1:0-31425 GCF_008831285.2 Nymphaea colorata
CCCAACCCCAACCCCAACCCCAACCCCAACCCCCAACCCCAACCCCAACCCCAACCCCAACCCCAACCCCAACCCCAACCCCATTTTTTATTGCTAAATACAAAACTTGCATGCATATTAGATTGATCCATATGCCATCTTCTTATACATCTATATTCTTCCAAAGTTCCCTTTTATTTATTGGCTATCCGTTAACAATAAATAATACTTAGCCATGATGTAGATGCTCAAACGCAGCAGCTCCAACCCGCTCAAGCGCCACACCAGCGCCACCCTCATCCACAACCGCACCGGCAGCAACCTCCAGCCCATCGTCTCCCCGCCCCACAGCAGGGTCGCCACCCACGCCCACAACCACACTCAGAACCCAAAATCAATCATTGAGAGACTCTTCAAGGGCGACAACCTCTACAGCTTCAAAAAAATATCCTCCCGGGTGCAGCTCAGAAACAGAAAGAACATACTCGGAGACACTGAAGAACGCATCTTCTCGGAAGTGATCGGCTTGGTGGGGCAAATCGACGAACTGAGGGCTAACATACTCACCACGCAGAACTAAATTAGGGAACTGTCGATATCCCACCCGGACATAGCGGAAAGGGTGGAGTTCCATGGCTTCGAGCAAAAAATGACCAAGCAGCAGTGCGCGCAGGTCGAGGAGGAAAGCGCGAAACTGGAAGCCCTCATCAGAGAAACTGAGCAGAGCCAAGTGGGAGGACTGGAGGACGTGCTCAGGATCGAAAAGCAGAAGTACGACGACTTGAAGAAGCAGCTGGTCGAGGAGAAACTCGTCGACTCCAAAGAAATCGAGGAGCGCACGAAGGCCATAAAGGCCGACATCCAAGCACTCTAGTCTTAGCGATCGAAGAAGATAGCCTTTTCCTATCCTGAGTTCGAGCAGCTGAAGGCCCAAAACTAGGTCCTGAGGCAAAGATCCTTGGCGAATTTGCTCCACAGCAAGCAGTTGGCCGACCAGTAGCGCTAGCTGCAGCAGTACCTGCAGAGCGACGAGCTGAACAAGGAGGAGTTCATGGTGGAGCTGCAGTCCTGGAAGGCCGAGTACAACCGCCTCAGGGCCGAAAACGAGGGATGAAGCTGAAGCTCATCAAGAAGGAGAGGAGCGAGTCGAAGGAGAACTTGAATCTCAACGCTTTCCAGCAGAGCAAGGTTTCCCACAAGATGCTGGAGCTGGAGAGCCAGATCAAGAAGAAGCGCAACGACCGGCTCACCGAATACTCCTCCCTAATAAAAAGAATGCAAAGTCTCCAGCGATGACCCATCCATTTTTACATTATCATCCTCACTACTCCATCCCACCTTAGATTGCAGTTAGATATCTAAATATCCACTAATTAAATAAATCTACCGTAATGAAGGCCTTCCTCCTGCTGCTGGCTGTCCTTGCGCTGGCCTCTGCTGCCAACGTCACCACCAAGCTGTGGCCTCGTCCCATCAACTTCACCTCCACTCCCGAGGGCGACAACATCACCGTCTCGCCCTGCGATATCAAGTACGTGGTCGAGTCCCCCGGCCAGATCTACGTCGAGGAAATGATCAACCTCTACCTGATCCAGGTGTTCCACTGCACCAAGATCCAGGAGGGCAAGATATCCCTCAACGTCGTCGTCAAGAGCGTCGATCCCATGGTCGCCACCGACCTCAAGCATGAAAAATACTCCCTGATCATCAGGAACACCAGCAAGTGGAGCTCTCTGCGGACTACTACCCTGGCTTCCTGAGGGGGCTGGAGACCTTCTCGCAGCTGTTCGAAAAGAACGATAAGGAGGAGTATGTGGTGCACAGCGTGCCGGTGACTATCTCTGACGCTCCTCAGTTCCTGTGGCGAGCAGTGATGATCGACACATCGCGGCACTTCCTGCCTGTGGGCACCATCAAGCGCGCCATCGACGCCATGATGTACTCCAAGCTCAACGTCCTCCACTGGCACATCACTGACGAGGACGCCTTCCCCCTCTTCGTCCCCACCGTACCAGAGCTCAGCGGCAGCGGCAGCGTCGGAGGAGTCTACTCGGAAGTGGAAGTGAAGTCCATCATCGCCTACGGGAAGCAGCGAGGAGTGAGAGTGGTCCCCGAGATCGACACACCCGCGCACTCTGAGTCGTGGGGACGAAGCGAAAAGTACAAGAGCATCACTCTCAACTGCAACGGAAAGTACGAGGGACAGCTCGATCCCACTCTCAACCTGACTTGGGACGTGCTTACCGACGTCCTCAAATACGTCAATACCACTTTCACCGACGACTACGTGCATTTCGGTGGTGACGAAGTGGTCTACAACTGTTGGGGCGACCGTCCTGCCATCGTCTCCTGGATGAAGGACAACAACATCTCTGACTTCAAGTCCTTATCGATCTACTTCCGGCACCGTCAGAAGCAGCTCTGGCGGACCATCAGTCCCAAGAAGAAGGTGATCTACTGGGCCAACGAGGACATCGACCTGCCCGTCGACAACGACGACGTCATCCACTGGTGGGGCGTCAGCGCGAACGTCAACAAGCTGGCCGGCAGGAAGAACGAAGTCATCCTCTCCAACTACGACCTCACCTACCTCGACATCGGCTTCGGCAACTACTACGGCAGGACCTACGGCACCTACGAGCACTGGCGCAAGGTCTACTCCTTCGAGCCCAGGGTCGCCAACGTCAACGTCATCGGCGGCGCAGCCTGCATGTGGAACGAAGTCGGCACCTACCGCACCTTCGAGCAGAAGGTTATCCAGCGGTCCAGCGTCGTCGGGGAAAGACTGTGGAACGTGAAAATCGATATAAAGACTGACCTAAGGAACATCGCTGCACGGTTGACTGCGCATTCCGATCGGCTGAGAGAGAGGGGATACAAGGTGTGGCCGGTTACTGTCGGCATATGCGAAAAAGAAATCGACATTTGTTTCTGATCCACCTATCCCATCCATCCCTATTACCTTTTATCTATCTATAGGCTATTCGCTATTCATTTCATTTTGTAGCGTGGGTGTAAGTTATCTTAGAATAATAAAATAGATGAGTGAGCACGGAACAGAGGAGGTGGGATAGAGCTACAGCGCTTCCGAGCGCAAACTGAGGAGGATAACGCAGGAACTGCCCTTCAACCCGCCCTCCACGCAGCACATCGAGGAGAGGATCAACCTCATGCGCCAAAAAATAGCAAAACAGACCGAAAACTAACCCAAAATACCACCCGAGAGCCAGGAAATGGGCAGCGAACTTCCCCGCCCCCGCCAAAGGATTTACACTGAAACACCACCACAGTACAACCAGGTCGCTTCTCTACTGACCGAACGCCTCAGCAAGGGATCCCTGCTCAACCGCACCAACGAGCCCAAGCCGCTCCCAAGACGGCCGCTGCCAGAGTACAAGGAGGAGCGAGTCACTCGCGACAAGGACAAGCACCCCCTCAAGTACAAGATCGTCAAGGAGGAAATCGGGATTCGGAACGACGCCAAGGTGTATGCGCTGAGGCAGGACCAAATCCACCTCATCCAGGATCAGTTCATGCGCAGGAAGGGGCTGTAGTACTTGCGCGAAGGCAACAGTGCAGCCAGCGCATCGAGGGGAGGAGGTTTACTCCAACGCCAACAAAGGAAAAACGCCCACTCTCAGAACGGCCAACTCGGGCAGCAAGATCCACCAGATCTTCGGCAATCCCATCTCGCAGTCCAAGCGAGTGAAGAGCGAGAAGTCGCTGAAGCCGAAGCGGCGGCAGCTGCAGGAGCTGCGGGAGCAGGAGGAGATGCTGGGCAAGATCGTGTTCCAGAAGGTGAAGAAGCACCTGAAGGAGGAGAAGGAAGATCCGAACTACTTCCGCCGGGTTTACACTGAGGAGACGATCGACGATGCTCTGGTGGACTTCCTCCGCGTGAAGATCGAGCGCGCGTAGGCCAGTCTCGGCAAGTGAATGATCTATTTTCTCTCCTGGAAATCATCATCCCTTCCTCATCCCCAGAATCGCTTGGAAGCCGATAGTTTAGGCATATAAGGCCAAGAGCGTCCCACGCAATATATCTTTTATAAATATCTAAGAGCTTGATGTAGCCAGCCAGCAAGGCCGACGCCAAGAACGCCCTTCGCGAGAAGAACCGCATCTCTGCCAAGGAGTTCATCAAAATGAAGCGCGGACAAGCCAAGGAGGAAAAAAATAACTCGGAATCCTTCGAGCGGGTGAGGACCTCCATCGCGGAGGGAAGCCAGCAGCAGCTGGAATAGTTTATCCTCGGCAACAAGACCGACTTCATCCTCACCTTCCTCTTCTCCGAAAACGAAGTCAAATAGACCCCCCTCATGCAAATAATCAAAAGCCAAGCTTGCTGCCCCCTCCTGAGGGTAGTCAATAAGTGGTCGCTGCTCAACAGCGACTTCATCATCAGGGAGTCTACATGGAGGACAACCAGCTCAAGAGCAACGACTTCCGGGGCAAGTTTCAAAGTCTGAACAAAAGTGTAATGGAAGTGGTCAGCAGCAGGATCACCTCGGGGAAGGAAAACGGAGAACTGGTATAGCTTCTGGGCGAAAAGGATAGCATCTTCTACCATCTCTGCAAGAACTTCCTCACCCTGGAAATGATCGTATCGACAGTCACCAGCCTCAAGACCAAGCACGACCTCCTCACCCATTATTATGTGAAATTGCTCACCGAATCGAGTCTCAAGGAGCTGAAAGATCTAGCAGTCAGCGTGAACGGATACCAGTCTATTTTGATGCGGGAGAGGCTGTGGAGCAGAGTAGACTCAGGAATAGTCAAGGAGGCCAATAGTAAGGCCACCTTTGACTTGCTTACCCTCCACGAGCTGAAATATAACATCTGGCATTAACTGGCAAATAAAAACCCAGCATAGTTCCTAAAGGCCTGCAGCTCAGTCCTAGCGATGGAGGAGCAGCACGACGAGCTGCGTGAGCAATTTTGGGAAATGCTGCTCTAGATCGACTCGTCTGGAGAGAGCGTCACTGATATCTGCCTCAAGAAGTGGAAATTCAAGTAGATTTTGGCTCTTTTCGAGGTGGGGAAGCGCATCGACAACATCATGCTGTCCACCAACTGCTTAAACGTCCTCTTCTACAACCGCAGGCTGAGCAAACCGAAAGGGAGGATTTGATCACCGAATGCCTTTAGGGGGAAATGTCGACCAAGGGGTACGTGAAGACCATCGCCAAGAATAGATAGAAGCAGTGGAAAGAAAGGGAGGACTCTAAAGTAGCAACACCGTGCTCCAACTCAAGCCATTGAAATTCGCATACAGTATTTGCTACGATAAGGGCGAGCTGAAGAAGCAGAGGGACAATGCAGGCGCGTTTCCACTTGTAACCTATCTCAGGACTTACAAGCAGAGTGCGAAATTGAGGACGGTGCAGCAACTGTACTTATAGTTCTTGAATAAGCGAGACATCAAAAAGAAATTAGCCCTTCTGTTGAAGGTTTCAGAAGAAACTAGAGTCAAAATCGATAAGAATTCAGCCAAGAGGGACGAGATAGAAAACCTGTTTGATTATTACCAGCCTATCTGGAAGGTGATGACTTTTCTTCCGCATGGAGACGCACTATAGTACCTGCTTTCGAAGATACACATCAATTGCTATGAGATTAAGCTCGTGAGAAGCAATGAGACGCTATACGCTTAGTTCGGAGGAAAGCATTTCATAGCTTACTACCTCTAGAATAGCCCATTTTTGGGATAGGACGCCATCAACAAGCAAATAGTCGAGAGCGTCCTTAAATGCAAGCCGAGCTAGAAGGTGATTGGCAAGCATAGTTTGGAAATATAGCTGGTGAGGACTCTCAACGAGAAGGAGGTTCTCCACAAGTCCCAGGACTATCTTGTTGCAGCGCTGAGATCGCATCTCAGATCCCACCTCATCACTCTCCCCTTCGGCTAATTCATGCAAGTCGATAGGAGGAAGGTCCTCCTGGACACCATCGCAAGGCCTCTCGCCAATAGCAAGCCGTCACTGCTGAGCCAAAACGACATCGTCTCGATTTGCGATCCCTAAGCATTGAAATAGAACTATGAGACTAAGTTCAGGAACTGCTATAAGGAACAACTACCGCTAAAGAACTTGTACAAGAGCATCCTAAGCGAGCTGAAAGTAGAGATAGACGAGGATGAAGATGAGGATTAATTGAAATACGGAGCCACCACTAAAAATTTCCTCCAACTGCAGAAGCAATATGAGAGTTATGATCGTAGAAGAAGCATAAGCAGTTTTTCGATAAGCTTAAGGACTGGCTGGACTTCATAACTGGCATTGAGTTCGCACGCTATTCCCCCAGCCTTAAATTCTACTGTTTCCGCCTGTCTCCCACCGAAAAGCATCTGCCGTACAAATTCACGCGTCTGCTTGAGCTTGGCATCGATCCTTACTTCTCCAGATACAGCAAGGGTAAGATTGAATTCGAAGAATAGGGCAAGGAGTGGAGTGAAATCATGAGTAGAATGGTGGAGGGTAGGAAGACCTTCACTGGAGCACTCATCACCTCTCCACCAGCTGTCTTCAACCACTTCAAGCCGATACTTGAAGCTGGCCTGTCGGGATAGAAGTTCAAAGAGTATTGGATTAGGTAGAGTCTCTTCCGTGCAGTCCAACGCGATTACTAGTGCTACAAGTTTTACAAGTTCGCCATATAATACTTGTAGGAGAGCGCGAGCAAAATGCCATCTTTGTCCCGGGACCACGATAGATTCACTATTCATTTTGTCAAAAGAGGCCCCTATGGCTATAATTTCGACACGATTGTCAGCATCTTGTAGCTTGGTCTGAAGCACGGCTTATCGGGATGCGAATTCGTACTTACTCTTCAGTATTATTTTAAAATCATCATCAGATAGCTGTCGATGGAGCTCAATAGACTGTAAAGTTAGCATTTATATGCAAAGCAAGAACAAAAAGGATAGATAAAGCTAAAGGTTGAAAGCTGTAAGAAGAAGATTCAGCAGTTCATTGATAAGTGGCTGCCTTACGTGAAGGAAAATTCAATCAAAATTCAGACATAGTAGGCTACAATCCAAAAGTACCTTGTTAGACTGTTGGAATACGCATTTGGTCAAAAGAATAACTTCATCGGCTAGTGCATTCTGAAGCACGTCTAGTTCGAGAGAGTCTGTGAGTCGCCACTGGTGATTGAAAAGCTCAAATACTCCAAGGATGCAGACCAGATACTCTATGTTTACTTGATCAGCTTAACTGACGATGTTCTCTTCAATTGGATCAAAGATACCATCTTCTCACATAAGAAGAGGCTGACTGAAATCATAAAAACCTTCTCTTTTGAAGTCCAAGTCAACATCCTCAACCATTTGATCGAAAGGATCATCAAAAATGAAACCACCATATAGAGTGGAGAATCGTATTAGGTAAGCCTGGTTTGCAAAGACTTCCTCAAGTGGAATGGTCTTCTATTCAAGTCCATACTGGCAGCCATTGCGAACGCAAACATTCCTCCATTTTTGAAAATACTTCAAGAATCCTTAATTTCTCCCAAGGCAAAGGAAGCATTTAAAGAGTTCCTACTGAGGTCAACCGACGATATATAGGTTAGAACTTTGGCTCTGATTGCCTTGGATCCAAATACTAAATATGAATTCTATATCAAGTAGGGAGTAAAAATGAAAAAATTGCACACAAACAACTTCTATTCCAAGTCAAATTAGGCGAGCTTTAGTACCTACCTCAAAAATCTGTAAAGACACCACAATCTTTCCGCCAACATTGCAGTGCATCTAAAGGGCGTGATAAATTGTCTAATTGAATCGGAATCATGGCAAAGATTGGAATAGATAATGAGAATAAAGTCTCTGCTAAGCCATTTCGTGCCTCTCACACTCAAATCACTCTATTACACTTTGGACAAGCAAGTGAGACAGCAGCATCCAACTGTTGTCAAAATCATCAACAATCTATTTGCTTATCTATAGTCAGAAAAGACTTAATTTAACGAAGATTTGTTTGTTGCTGCCTTTTCCTTTAACCAAGCTAAGGCATTTGCCATCTTCAAGCCTCAGAAGTTGTCCATTTATGGCTATAGAAAATGCATTCCAGCCTATCCCGAAAGCTCTCCTCTCTTCATTTAAAAAGGCGTGACCTTGAATAAAGACTATCTACCTCAGAATAATCAAAAAAGGATCAAGTATTGGTTTCCCATGGTGCCTCACCCTGCTGATAAGATATCAACAAACAAATGGCTGGTAGATGAGCTAAGAGTAGAGCTAGGATTGCTCAAAAGCTTAGACTTTGTCAAAGTCTTGACAAAAGCCTTGGTTGCACTCTGCACAACAGAATCCGTCTTGCCACACAAAAAATAGCTTTACGAAGGCATTCAAGAAGATACAAGCATTTGCAAAGCTATAATGAGATGCAACCAACTTAAATCTTTGGCCAATTATGAAAAATATATTCCAAATTTGCAAAATATTGTCAAGAATAGCTGTTTAGATAAGTATCACGTAAGAAAGGTCATGCATCAACCTTAACATCCTCAATACCACTCTGTTGAAGTAATTCATCGTGAATAAGAGTCTCTCTTCAGCCTAACCCAAAAAGATGTATAGTTGCTTTTTGAGAATCGTGGACACAGCTAACATGTATCTGATTGAGCTTTTCCTCTCAACAAACAAGATAAGCATCACTTATGACTACCTCAAGGCCATCCATGAGTTATTTAGTCTCCACTTCTGGGACCATTTGCTCGGCATTAACAATCAAGACTTTTTAATTGCGTTCATCACCAAATATAAACTGTTCTAGCTTTATCACCCATAAGAATACTCTTAAAAATTACTCAATGCCGTTTGCAGGTTACGCTGGAATAAGGTGTTAGAGTTTACTATCAAATACTTTGAAAGTAAATCTGGAACTAAGGCTATTTTTGTGGCAGAGACAATCTAAAACAAGCCAAGCATATCAGACAAAGGAGTGTTTTACTTACCGCTATAATAATCAATCTAAAACAACTTCTACGAGACTTATTTCCTAATCAAAGGATGCAGCAATTAGTGTCCTAAATTCAAGCTTTCAGGTAGATTTTTGAGCTACGTAAATCCCGAGAATGGAACTATCTTCCCGAATTGAAGAGAAGAGTCATCATCAATAACACCTTTATGCAGAGCTTGAGAGAAGCTCAGTAGATGGAATTCAGGTTCAAAGTTCTCTTGCCAAGCATCTTCGAATTGTAAGCAAATGAAGCCAGGCCTGAAGAATAGGAGCCGCCAAGCAATAAATCCAAAGGGTATAGCTAATCTCTATGCAATTTCATACACGATATCACAAGGAAGAGCTTGCACTTGTCATCATCTTCTGGAACTTTCGAAAAACTCTGCTTCATGATCTTCAAGCAGGGGGAAACAAAGATTCCTGAAGCAGAGCTTGAGAAGCGATACCCCTCATAGATGAAAATCATCAATAAGATTCGAAGCTTGCTTGATGCCTTAGAGGTGGATATCAGTCTAAGCGAGCTTTTCTATTATGTTCCTGAGTTTAAATCCCAACTGCTCATACATAACCCTTCAGCTTTCCTTTAAAACTCATAATACTTGCTCGAGATTATGGGATAAGGGTCTCAAAAGCTAGATTTTAGCGAATATTTGAAAGGCATCCAGATTAACTTCCTAAGTTTTCATAAAAATATAGCGATGTGCTTGAGAAATATATAATGGAATATTTCTTCTACAGTTCTGTGCCTCTCGGCAGTCCACAAGCAAGCCATCATCTCACACGCTAGGCACTTCTACTCATCTTCCTTTAGATATCGCATCACGAAAGGAAATGGAACAAATGTTCTATTTTAATCTTTGCAGATAGCGTCTACCGTTTTAGTTTGACTATGAAAAGCAATAGACATAAGCTCCTCCATAGGATCAAAGAATACCAGAAGAAGTGCTTTATGATTTATCTAAATGCTTGAACGTTCGGGTGAGGAATGCCATGGCCTTTGATTTGATGGTTGGAATAAGATCATCACAGGAATACAGGAAATAGAAGGCTTTTGGAAAGAGCTTGGCAAGGCTCCACTCAAGGAATACACTTGCAGTCCATAGGAAAGAAAGAAAATCGTGTAAAACTATGCTGGAATCGTTGCTTCTAACTTGAAAAAATATAATCTGAATAACATAAGGGAAGTTTTGAGCTAGTTTTATTAGGACCATCTGAAAAACTGCAACAAGAAAGGAGCTTTTATCTAGTTATCCCTTCTGCTCAACATATCTTTACTTCAAAACGATCTGAAAATGCTGGAAGAAAAGATCCGTCTCATAAAGGGTGGCCATAGCATTCAAAAGATCAATGTAAAGCTGGTAAAGCAAATAACTAAAAGCATCACATTTGAATCCCCATCATAAATTTTAGTCTAAGTTCCCTTTACGATCGTGAGTCATGAATCAAAGCAACTCAATTTATTGATGATTGACTATCACGACATCATCCAGCACATTTAGCATGAACTTTACCTTTCCAACCTGCAAGAAGATCCATAGCTGTTCTAATTGAATGACTTTTGCTCCAAAATTGAGAGACAGCCTTTCCTGAGAGGCTACAAGTTCAGATACACGGTTTAGTCATTCAAGAGCATCAAATATGAATCATTGACCAACATTCTAGAGCATGGACATTTGAAAAACGATGGAGCGGTTGGAAAGATAATGCATTAACTATAAAAAATGGACTAAAAACTAATTGGGACAAAGAATATCAAAGTCTACAGTCCAAGTGATATCTACGGACCGATCAACTTCTCATAGGAAAAGGATGATGATAAATTGTTGATTGTCTTGGATTTTATGAGCTTATAGAATTGCCAAAAGTAGAAGACATCAAGGTTACCTTTGTGAAAAGACTTACACTGCTGCTGAAAAGAACCAGCTGACCTTGCAACAGGTGAGGAATTATCTCAAATTCTACAAAGCTGCAAGTAAGGATGAAAACATACCTGAAAAACTTGGCATGGAGCATGAGATTTTTGTGAGCGTGAAGAAGCATAAAAATGAGGAGAGAGTGGAATTGTAATGGTGGAGATTCGGAGGATGGACCGTATGCGAAATATACTGTCTTGCTTTGGGATATTGCAGTGATATGAGCAGCAAAATAGATAAAATTCTAGATGTGCGTGTTTCCTTCTAAGTCTCATCAACTATTACGAAAAATACATCGAATACGGTTACGATCTGAGCATAAAGCAAGCACTGTAAAAGCTTCTCTTCCAAAAACAATTCAACAAGCTAGTGGAATCAATCATCCTGATGATCACTGAAGACGTCGGAAACATCATGAAGATCGTGAAGGGTATCATCATCAAATGGACCATCAACAACAAGAAAGCAAAAAGAAAACTAATTAGTGATAAGCTAATTCGCAAGTGCAGTCTCAGTCGAGTATGAAGTTAAGGATCAGCTTCTCAGCATCAATATCAATTTGTAGATGGCTAAGGACTTAAACAAAGGATATGATGGCAAATAAAGCAACTAACTTCAGCTTCTAGTGGATCGAAAGGAGTTTTTGGACAGCGTCTTTACATCTGCTCAGTTTTTAACCGACTATTTCATAATGAGAAACTAACTCAACAACTAATGCCTGAAAATTTCGACGTCAATCACGAACAAGCTGAACACAACCGTTAATTTCCACATAGAATACTCGAACCTCTATGCCTATGTCGACAAGATGAGAGCTGATAGGCCCATCAAGGATATTTAGTCTTTCCTTGTTCGACTGAAGCAATATCTCCATAATTCCATGGACAAGGTCATCAATCTCTATATCAACTCACAAGAGATAGCCAACAAGCATCAAGTCTTCATCCTAAACAAATGCGAATCAATCTACAAAAATATCCCTTTCAAAGAGATCGAAAATGAAAAGCAATTGGTCTATGACAGCCTAGAAAAAGTATCCCAGAATGGACTTACAGAAGTTATATCTCTAATGAATTAGATCGGAAACGACTAAAACATAAAGAATGTCTTCTTGATTCAAATCTACAAGAGCTACTATACGACGATGGTGGGAGAAGGCATGACATTTGTTGTTGGGTATAAGTCAAGCAAGAAGAAATCGCAAGTTATCAAGATAACAAAGGCTGAAAAATCAACTTGATCAATATTGTTGAACTAGATTTCATCATGCTTGTCTCCAAAAATATCCCCACTAATGACGAGCTTAACCAAAGCAAAATCATTCGTATCTTCATCACCGATTCCAACAAAAACCTTTACCAGTATTTTTCTTTTTTATTTAGATTGGATGAAAAGATAAAGAATCACTTCCTGGGCCTTTCTGAAGAAAACTAATAAAGAAATATTGCCTATTTTGCACCACTCATACCTTCTAACGTTATGCTCAGCTTTTCACTCAACTAGAAGAGAGATCCTGATACCAAGGACACAAAGATTTTCTTTATCGATCTCAACTAATCGGCTAAATTCAAGCTGAATCCCAATTTCGATAAGCCCTTAAGTCCTATGAATTCTTGTAAAAAGAACTTGGAATTCAAATAAGCAATATCATAATTGCAGAAAGGATTTAGCAGCTTTTACAAGCAAAGTGTGAAATTCATCATTGACCTTCCTGAGGAATTCACTTAAAAATACATGAACACAAACTTTTCCCATATCGTCCACCTGGTTTCTACTGATCTCTTGCAATTTTTGATGAAATTTGAGTTCTAGCCGATGCGTAACTAAGCATTAGATTGCAAGCTTCCATTTTCGACAAGTTGTGCTCAATAAAAACAGCATAATTTAGCTTAGAAAGCGAGCATTCATGAAGCATTATAACAAGCTCAGGATCAGAGTGAGAGACAACTCATCAGGCATTACATTTGCTCAGAATGAAATCATTATCTGTATCGATGTCACCAGTATGGCAAGCTTGCCTTCATCAACAGAGTATCTATCTATGATAGTCGACAATATTCTAAGGGAAGAAAAGAAGAAAATGCATAAATACGTGACTTTCACTGATACGGATAAGAATGAAAGCACATAAGTCATCTTGAAGTAACTGGATCTCATCAACTGCATACCTTACCAGGCCCAAGAAATATAATAAGCTATATAGTTAATCAGCATGCTTTACAATAAAAAGTTCAACAGTTTCAAGATATGCATTCATCGGAAAAAGACAGAATAAAGTTTGATGAAGCCATTGAAATGCATCTGAATATTTAGACAATTGAAAGAGAGTTTTTTAGTGCCGAATAAATTATTCGATCATTCATTTCATCCACAAATAAAAACTTTGAAGCAAATGCCAAAGCGCAAACCTTCTACAATCCTATTCAATAGCAAATTATCGTAGAATAATGCTCATCTGAACATTTTAAGCTCGTCTATAGAGACTTACAATCAAAGTGGGTCATATAAAGCTTAACTGATATCAAATCAGCTTACAAAAAGATATAAGGAAAGTGTTTAATCCCTTCAAGGTATTATCTATCCTAGTCTAATAAATCTATTCAAACTTTTTCTTCAATGCTGATGAAAGATTAGCCATCTTATAGAAAAATGAAGAGGGAATTCGATGCAAAAGCAAACATCTCTATCTGCAAAGTCCAAAGCCAATTAACCTGAACTTTACCAACATATTCATAACAGAAACCAATCCTCTCTTTAAGTAAAATACAAATAACTTCAACATTCTCAGAAGCCCCTTGTAGAAAAATAAGATAACAATCCATCTCCTTTCCAAAAACATGTACTTATCTCCATCAATTATGAAGAATCAATGATCTTGAATATCAATTTCGGAGGAAATAGCAATATCTTCAATCCATAACTATAAAGCACCAAGCTGTGATTAGTTCCGACGGATAGCTATGCCTAGATAATACTAAGTTCATATAACTGGAAGCATATAAAAAGAACCAGTTCTAATAAAGGAAAAATAAAACGAAAATAAGAATAGCTAATTCAGAGAATCTAACGAGAGAGCAAATGGACAATAGCTTGAGCTGAAGCTTGGAGATATGAATAATATTGAGAACTTGGTTTATGTTGTCAATGATTAATGCAAGAAATTCTTGACAAGAGCAGGCGAATTGAGGGTGGATTACATCCAGCTTTGTGATCCTGACAACAATCCTATAGATTATAAGGGAAAACTGGATGTTATCTTTGTTCATATCAACAGATTGGCGATAGTTCGGCCGTAAGTGATTGCGAGAAACATGCAGCTTGGTCTCAGCTGGACTCCTACCATCAGAGGCCACTATTATCTCTACATCAACAACGTTAGAATGAATCCGCCTTATGAAATCGGTGTGTGTGCTGCACAAGCCGACTACAAAACTACTATCGTCACTATTCCAAAAGTCAAGAAAATATGTATTGTGAGGAAAGCTAACTCATGCTTGACCTAAGAGACTGCTTTGGAAACCTGTATACCCAGCTTGAAAAGATATACTCGGAGATTCACTTCTTATCGAGCTTAGATGCTCAAGACTGATCGAATGTTTGAAGTTGGAGAAGTCGCAAATCAACAAATACGGTCTCAAAAAGTTGAAATTCAGCTTTAACAACACAGAATAATAAAAGATTGCAGAAATCTAGATATCAGTTTACCTAAATTGCGAATTTGTCTCCAAATTCTCCTTGGTTATGGAAGGACTTTCATTGAAACAAAGAAAGAAATTGCTTGAAAAGGACATAAGTCTAAGCAGCAAAAACTACTATAAGGATATAACAGTCAATCGTAACAGGTTCTTAGAAGATCTGTTCCTAATTGCTGAGAAAAGCTTGCATACAAACCTTTCAGTTAGATTCGTTAACGAGCCCGGCATCGATGCTGGTGGTGTAAAGAGAGAGTTTTATGACATGATTGGCAATTAGATCAAGAGCGAACGCAACCCTTTCTTCAAGCTGATCAATCCAAACACAATGGAATACTTCCTAAATCCGGAAATCCTTAGAAATAAGTAAATATTTGTTTATTTAGGAAAAAACTTGAATATATGGAGCTCTGGGGCAAGTATTTGGCAAACTCATTCCTCAACAGCTACCTTATCGGAGTCTCATTTTCTCCTGTCTTCGTAAAACTCTCTATGAGCAATCTATCGACTATGAGGACTTACTGAGTGTTTTGCCAGCAGAAGAAAGAAAGCAATATGAGTATCTTCTGACTGCTCGCCTTAGGATTTTGAGGATCTTGATCTTTACTTCACTGTCATGATGACAAAAAGAAGTGTATAGAGGTTTAGCTGAAAGAAGGTGGCAAGGATATCCAAGTTACTGCTTAAAATGTTTAGGAATATCTTGAATGCACGGCCCAAATGCTGCTAACTTAAAGATACAAAGAGATCATGATTTCCTTCAGAAAAGGATTTGAAACTGTTCTTTAGCTTGGCATCTTCAAAAAGTGGATCAGGAATAACGAGTTTTGGTGCCTTACGGCAGGAAACAAAGAAATAACTCCTTAGCTAGTCCTTAACTACATTGTATTCCAAGGCTATGGAATTGATAATATCAGTGGATGGTTCAGGAGGTTCATTAGTGAAGCAAACCATGAAGTTTTGGTCGGTTTCTTGAAGTTCAGCAGTGGATCATCAAGCATCGACTTTAGCTTGGCAGCAAAGTGACTGTGACTTTTGAGAATGCAGGCGAAAATCCCAAAAAACTGCCTATTTCCCATACATGCTGGAAGGAAATCGTGGTTCCTAAGTATAAAAATTACGATATCTTGAAAAAATTGTTGACAGCTGCCTTCATCTATTGCAGTGAAGGATTTGGATTCGGATGATTCGTCTAAATTTATTCTAAATTATAAGCTTATATCACATAATCGAATTTTATTCTCTTTTTGGATCTTCTTTTATGTTTATCCGCTGCATTTTCTTCTTCTTGCTTTGTTCGAAGCCAGGCCATGATGGTAAAGTGATTTGCTTAATGTTTGCACTGTTGGGAAATATTTTCTTCATTAGTTTTTTGGTCTCTCGTTTGATTTTCTTCTTTGGTCTCCATTCCTGCCAAGATAAGCAGAATCTTAAAAGGTCTTCTCACATTTCTTCCAGTTATCAATGGATATGCAAGTCATTTACGAATAGCTCCATATGAATCAAATCAAATGCTCTGGATTCATTAAGTGATGCAGTTTTGGCTTTAAAGATATTTTGGAAGTTCTATTCTTTCACAAGATTTGGAAGGAACTTATGATTTGGAACTTTCTCGTAAAATGCTCATTTTTTGCTCATTTTTCTTACCTTTTTCTGTTGCTTCCATCAATTTATGTTGGCCATTTTATTCTGTGGAGATTACCTAATATTTCTATATGTCTAAGCTTTTCCCTATTTTGATAAATTTTGACTAAAATTCAATTATTAGTTGATATTCTCATCAATTATCCTTAAGCTCTTTCCCTTATCTTAAAGATAAATAAGTAAAACGGCTTTATTTCTTGGGATATGGTCAATATTTGAGTTGAAAAAATCCATGGGTTCCGATCCTGCCTCACAGGTAATGATCATATATAGAAAGAATACGATACAAGTAAATGCTGGTTCTCAACTGATATGATTATATTATTTAACAAACAATAAAAGCGTCAGAATATGAGCAAGAGCCACAACACATCTTACTAAGGCTTCAGGAGAAAGAACAGTCTGAACGCCCTTGAGGCTAACAACAACTCTGCATCGCCAGATCTCACTTTCCTCAAATTCAAGCATAACGAACATTTGTCAGAAGTCTAAAGCATTTCCATGCAACTAGAAAACTTCTCCAAAAGATCACTAAGTTCCAGAAGTTTTTGCGAGGATGGCGGCAAGCACTCTCAATCCTCAACCAATATTCGTGACTTATCAGAAGGAGTTACCTAAAATCGCTACTATCACTCCTCTCGCAAATAAGAAATAATGCCACAAAGAAAAATGGAATATTTGCAGGGAAAAAATGAGAAATCTTTACCGAAAGAAAGAAAATAAAAGGTGAGCAACTCGGCCATATTCAACAATTCGAGGTTATTTAAGAAGATAATTACCAGAATGAATAAGAAGAAATCAATTAAATATAACCGGTAACCTTCAAAGTCAATCCCACCTCCAAGCCCAATGACAAGAAGAACACCACCAAAACGATACACATGAAACCCACGTACAACCACAGGTTAAAAAGACTGTTAATTCATTGAAGATAGAACCTTTGGGCGTCAAGAAAGAAAAAATAAAATTGTAGCTTAATGACTTGATAAAATGCAGAAGGAGTTGGACAGCAAAAGGACAGTAAGGGAAAGCAATACATCAAGAACGCCATCCTCAGCGAATGTTGTAAAGAGAGGAAAGGAGATCCCCACCATCAACCTCAAGGATAGTGGGAAATTGGGAAAAGCAGCAGCTCCACAGGTCGAAAACAAGCAAATAGCCGATTCAAACCGAAGCAAAAACACAAAAAGCTCAACAAGCATCCTGCTGACAGCCAAAATGACTGAAAGCAAGCAAGAGATTCCCCACTAATAAGAAAAAAAGGAAGAATTCATTCCAACAAGGATGCTAAACGAAAAAGAAAAGTTTTCTTTGCTGGCCAGCGTATAAAATCTAAGAGATATCATCGTAAAGAATGATATATGCTCTTAAATTTGGAGGAAATCACCAGTTACATCTTCAAGATCGAGCAACTGCTTACAAAGTGAAGATAGTTTATATTCTCATCTTAATTATGTTGTTATAATAATATAAGGCTTAAGTATTACAGAGGCAATAGGATGAACGGAGTATCATCATTCGATAAGGAAAGCCGAGACATTCTGCGTGAGGTTTTGAACGAAAAAGATATCGTTATTAAAGAACTTAGCAAACAGATCATCGACTACCAGGCAGAAATCAACAATATTGCGGATAATGTCGAAACCTTCAAAAGAAACATCACGCAAGAAGTAGAAGAGCATTGCATATCAGACTTGATGAATGCAGGATTTATCAAAAATGAGCAATCATAGTTTCATATTCTCATAGACGTAACTCAGCTCATACATGAGAAGGCCAATTTCTTTAAAATTGACTCGAGGATTCAAATAATTAAAGAAATTGCCAACGATGATACCATCGCATGTAAGCAATTTATGGAGTCGTATTAGGAATTAAAAAGTGAAAACGTAATCTTAGCAAAGCAAATATCTGAAAAAGATCATTAAAACGAATCAATCATCACTAATCTCAAAGAGCAAATAAATAAAATAGAGATTATTATGAGAATCAAATAAAAGAACTCCAGTCGAAGATAGAATAATTATAGTAATAAAAATAGATGGATTAATTATAATCCAACAGATATAAATGTAAAGAACGTGTCTAACACATCAAGATGTGAGATAAAGGACAAGTATGAGTAAATGCGAAAGTAGTGTGAATAAAATGTGAAAAAAATCAATGAATTATACTAAAAAAATCAAGAACTAACCAGGATTAATAATGATTTGTCATCCAAAATCAAGCTTATAAGCCAGTAAAAGCAATAAATTGAAGAAGAATAAAAGGAGATGATCTAAAAATACGAATAACTATAAGGATAATATAATAAGTTTGTGACTTCCTCATAAGATAATGACTCATTTTCCAAAGTGCATGACTTTTAGAATCACATCAAAAAAGATAAAAACGAGATAAAAACACTCCAAGCAAAGATAAAAGTGCTTGAATAGCAATGCGACAGTTAAGAGGCTAAAATGCAAAGTATATTGAATATCTAAGGCAAATCAAGATCGTTAGCAAGGATAAAACACGCAATCAGCCTCGCCGCCAGTGAAATTATAATAAAGTATCGAAAAATAAAGACCGAAATAGAAAAACAAGAGCAAAAAACTGATCAGGTTAGGATATTGATTTATCTATATAAGTAACTATAAAAAAGATCAAGTTTTTTTTGTTAGTCTTTGTTATGATTTGTAGTCAGCGTAGCAATCAAGATCCATCTTCATCAATTCATTTAAATTCATAAATTTCCTTATTTCAATCTTTTGGCAATTACCCTAGTTGTTTACTTCTGCTTTCACGATGCCCTTAGGAGAAGCATTGACAATCATAAAGGGAAAATGAATTTGTCGCATTCCTCGATTCTATTTATGTTTTCATTGATAAGCATTGGCAAGACATTGGCTTTAGCTGCTTCTTTTTTCAGATTTTATCTCTTTTTGGCTATTTCGTATTTTTTCTTCTCGATTTAGTCCTATAAACTTTTTCTATCATTCTCGTCACATTTTAGTTGAACAGATCGATCCCCTACAATTTTTCGACCTTCTTTTCTCAAAACCCCCAGAGCTATGAGCACGTTGAGTGCATCGTAAACTCTTCTCTTGATATTTTGCTCATCTTTTTCTTCGATCCTGCTTCTGAGGATCTGTTGGTCATGCTACTTTTCGCTGTTGAGCTCATCAACTAGCTTATTTGCAACTTATTTATACGAAGCCGACCTTAGCGTGAGCACGATTTCATAAGCTCTTTGCGAGAGTTGTCTCAATCCTTTTTATTTTGGTCTTGATTTTTTGACCTAGCTATGGATTGTCCTTGTCGCTTATTCGGTCTCTCTTCCGCCGATACTTTCATTTTTCTTTCTCGCAGGCGTTTCAAAGATTTATCCGCCATTATTCTTATCCGTTTTAAATTAAGCTATCTCACTCTCTGTCAAGGTTTTATTGGCAAACATCGATGACAAGTTGAAGTTATCAAAGGAAGGCTGGAACCTTTGATCATATGCTGGATCGCTAAACCCACGACTAAAGGGCAAGCCGAGAGGCCTGCTCTCACGGTTGGGCGCTATGAAAAATTTAGAATCAAAGTAGGTCCTAGTCTCTTCCATTTATTTATGGTAACGGTCGGATGATGGGGATGAAGGTGCTTGGGATGAGTATTTTTTTATGTTGAATGATGCGCTCAGCCATTTGATCTCCTAACGATAAGTATATATAATCCGGAGGGGAAATTTATTAACATAAATTATTATTGGAGCTGCTTTCAAGACTATAATAGGGCTGGAAACACTCTTAGCTTTTTTGTATCTTGCGGCAGATGCATGGCATTTAATTAATTGTCCTTGTAGATGGCTTTAAAGGCTATTGAAAGATTTCGTTGGCGGTACATCGTCATCTTTAGTCTTTTGGGTGATTTTTATATGAAATGATACAGTTGAGGTGAGGATTTCAGCGATTTAATGATAATTTTCTTGATAAAAATATCACAAAGATGCAACAATCTTTGAATCAGCGTAATTTTCTCCAAATATCACATTCTAATATAATTAGTGAGCATTTATTTATTAACAATGGATATAGCATCATAGATCCGTAAAACCTTCGAGACCCTCATAGCTAACTAATAATTTACATCCCACCTATTGGAATACACACGCTCAGCTCTGTAAACAATCTTCAATATCCCCCAAACTCAATAAATCGACACTCCTCCTTCATACATCATCCTCCTATCCCACATAATAAACACTGGGCAATCTATCCAAGCATTTATTTCAAGCCTTCCGAAAGAAGTCCAATCAGGAGTGTCAAAGGTCATCAGTTAATTCCTTTCCCCTTAAAACTAAAAAGGAGTTCGTATTGATAATAGCTTCTATAACAACTTGTGCGACGTACAGTGGTAAATGTGATAGAGAATGGAAGATAAATATGGGAAGTGAAGCTCTTTACCTTTGAAAATATGGCAAAGCCCTTTATCCTGAGGCTAAACTATGAGCAACTCTCTGTGCTTTCCTTCCAGGTGAGCCAAATCGTGAACCAAATAGCTCAGATCTAAAAAAAATGATTGTTATATTATCAATTCCGATAAAATCAATAGTAGCAATGAGTCAAATTGTATATCTGGTCCACTGGCCGATCTATTTCGCTCTTTATGCCTGAGTTTCGCCGTGTTCTCCCACTTTAGTATTTGAAAATTGGACCAGAAATATCCTCATCACATTGAAGGCATTTATTCAGCTCACCATTAATCACGTAGGGACGCCTCAAGATAAGCGAAACCATGCATACAAGGCCGCAATGCTTCTTCGTATTTAACGTATTCCAAAACCACACTTCTGTGCAAGCATCGGTAAAGCCTAGAGATTTAATGCATTTTCTAAGCTTATTATGAGAAGCGAAATGTTTGACACCGCATTTGCGAACAGGCCTCGTGAGGTCTGTCGTGAGATAGACGAATAAGTCCTTCGTTGTTGAGCATTTTCCACAAACGCCTTGATGTGTCACGATCCATCCTTGCGACTAAGCTGCTGTCCTTGTATCGAAATTCGCAATTTAATAGTTCTTTTTCTCCTTGTTGAGATACCTAATTGCGCAAACTCTGTCTTTATTCTTCAGGTTTTCGTTTACTTTGTCAAGGTACTATGGTGAGGGGTGTAAATAGGGATTATCGATGATCGGAAAGGCAGTTTATGACTTTTTTTGTATGAACTGGACGTATTGAGCTGAGGGACAATCATTGAGCGTGATCCCTACGAGAGCGACTATGACAAATAGATAAAATGGAGGCATTATAAGAATGATAAATAATGGCATGCATAAATAGATTTCAACAGAATATAAATTATAAATCCGATCTTCGCCAAAGTATAATATAAATACACAATGGAACTCATACTCGATCACTACTATGACATGTCCAAGCCCATCTACATGCTTCACCCTCAAAATAAGTTCTGGGAGGTTACGCTTGTCAACAAAAATGTGACTTTTAGAGTCGGAAAGGTCAAAGATAAGGTTTAGTCCCACACTGAACAGATTGAAAAATAATATCCTAGCGTTGCTGCTGCACGAGCCACTGTTATCCAGAAGATTAATGATAAATTGACCAAAGGATATGTGTGTCCATAGGCGACACTCAAAGAAGCTCCTAAAAAATCAGAGAAATAAAACCAGCTGTTGTGGTCAGAAATTAACCTAAAAAGACAAGAGCTTTTAGTGGGGATTATTATGAAAAAGGAAGCGAGAGTATTAAACTGTAGGTGAATGGAAAAGAGTAAAGATTACCAAGGTGGGATAGAATAAAAAATAAGGATTTGAAATAAGATCTTTCGATACAAACGATGATGCTATAGTTTTTTGCCTAGAAGAATAGGAATGGATTAAAAGCGAAGGATTCAAATCTGCAAGCCACAAATTCATCTATTCTTTTGTTGAAGATATGGAGGAAGAGAAAAAGGAAACTAAAACAAGATAAAGACTTAAAATAAAGGCAGAAACGTATTGTCAATCACTGAAATGACAGACGATGCGATTTCTCATAGAAGCAGAAACACATCATCAGCAAAAAGCGACAGAAGCGTCGCGAGTGGAGATTAAGATGATAATGACTACATCGATACTCACTCAAAGCTTGGAAGCCCTACAACAGCTTGCATCAAAGTGCTTCTCGCCTAGACATATAAGGAGATCTTGATCCTACAGGATGGATCATGAGTTAAAAGCTTGATGGCGTTAGATGCTTCTGGACTGGCTCAGTTATGTATTCCAGAAACGGAAATCGATTCTTCTTCCCTAAGTTCTTCACCAAAAATTGGCCTAAAAGTCAGCTAGATGGTGAGCTATTCATCGGAAGAGGAAAGTTTTCTGAAACTATTTCAGCAATAAAGAAGGGAACTCCCATCGACGAGGAATGGAAAAAGGTTAGATACTTAGTTTTTGACTGTCCGGGACTCAAGAAGCCTTTCAAGCAAAGAATAAAAGCTATGGAAGAAGTCTTATCATCCATCGACAATCCCTACATCAAATGCCATGCTCACAGATAATGCAAAGGCTTTGCCGATCTCTTCGACGAGCTCGATAAAGTGAATAAAGCTGAAGGCGAAGGTTTGATGCTAAGGGATCCTGAGTCATTCTACGAGAATAGAAGATCAAATTCTTTGCTAAAGGTGAAGACTTTTTACGATGATGAAGCAGTTGTGCTCGGATACAAGCCAGGAACAGGTAGATGCGAAGGGATGGTCGGTGCTTTGAGGGTTAGAAATACACATGGAGTATAATTTGAGGTTGGAAGTGGGCTCACTGACCAATAACGTAAAGGCCACCAAAAATCGGATCAAAAATTACTTACAAATATCAATAATTCAATAAGGATTCGGGAAAGCCAAGGTTCCCAACCTATATGAGAGCCTACGAAGGAAGTATATGATCTATATGCTGATGCTTATGAATGGATCTTCGCTTATTTGGCATTATAATTATAACGAACAAAATACTATGAACAATCAAAGGTTCAAAACCTAGATGCATTTGAAATAAATGAGCACGCACTTGAAGCCGAGACGAAGAAGATTATTTCGGGAAAAGGATTCACAATCTTTGAAATCGCATATTCCAACATTAAGTAAGGATGATTATAGTTAGTCCAAGCAGAAAAAATTGAGTAAAGCTTGATTACGATGCATAAACGAGTAAAGTCAAAGAAAAAGCAAAAGCTTTGCGATCTATTTGCATAGAATCTCAGTTTGTTTTTTAGATTGAATAAGCAAAAATCCATCTATGAGCAACTTTTTTCCAAAAATAAAGAAAACAGATAGACAAAAAGAAAGCTAAAAAGATGCACTTCAGCTCATATGAACAGAACAAGAACTTTTTAATAAGGACCAATGCGGGAATCTTTTTCCTTGGTCAGATCTAAAAGGCCACAATCAAGCTACTCATCAAAAAATCATAGAAAAATACTAACAATCCAATCGTAATTTTGATCATATGCATTTTTCTTATGTTTTATTTATCTAATCCACTTCTATTAATATAATTAAACATAGATGGGGGCCATACCAGCCATATAAATCGAACAGGTATCAACGCAGCCAGTTAAAATCTCTCAATTGACGCCCGATTCTTCAGCTTTTTTGGAGCAAGTCAAGAAAATGAAGGTAAGATAGCGTTTAATTTAGTTCCACAATAGCGCGCTGATTTAAAGAGAGCCACGGACGAAACGAGACAGGAAGTGAGCAAAGCTTTAAGCTCAGTTAAAAATAATCCTTACCTATTTCATCGAAAAAAGCCACAGACATACCAATCAAAATCAATAAACATGTTAGATTTTCTTTAGAGGAAGAAGAAAAGAGTAGTCACCGAAATCGATGACAAGAAAGCAATTCACGATTCCATAATCGTTAAGGAAACTGTTAAATATCCGTAAATCAAGCAGGCAAAGATGATCCATAATAGGCTTGATCGTAGATTTCTAAAGAGATAAAAAATAAATAGTGCATTAAGTCTTATTAATGCAAATAAAAAATGATTTATACCCAATGTTTTATTTATAATAACCAACAATATCAATACAGTTCTTGAAGACTTAGTTTACGCTGAGATGTTGTGATGTGTGAGCATGTTTCTTATCTAAAAGTTCATTTTTTCGGCATAGTTATTAGTATTTGAAAGTCTATTGTCTATCTTGATATTTAAATTGAAATTTAGTTGTCTTCTCAATTAATTATCTCAATTTTGGCTTATAGATAAGTAGCTTTGCAAATTACTTATTGCTTATGTGCCTATGATGTTTTTCCTATCTTTCTTGCCAGCTTCAACAAGCTCATTTACTTATCTGCTTTCTATTGATGATGGTTGACCTTCAAAATAGGATTTTGCTGATTTGCTCTTTGTTTTGCTCTTTTAACAAAAATTTCCATCATTGATTTGCCCATAGTATGAAGGAAAATGGAACTCGTAAGTTGGTATAGAATGGAATCAAACTAAAAATCCAAAAAATATGTGATGTTTGCTTGTCTTTATTATGCCTTTTGATTGTCCAAACAGATTTTAAATATTTTAGCGGACTATCCTTGCAAATGGATGTAATTGTAGATCCTTCTTCATTCGTTTAGACTACAACATGAGATACGTAGCTGATTTCCCTCAAATCATTAAAGTTAATAGTAAGTTGGGTGTAATTCTCCATTTATGATATTTTTTGCAAGATGGTGGAGTTTTTGCACCATGGAATAAAGTTATGATATTCGTGAGTATCCTTGACGGTCGATAACATGATTTAGTGGGGTATTGAAACGATTTAATTCTTAAAATAGGTAAGCTATCTCGTGATTGACAGCAGTGACTTTCGAAGCATGTACAGCTTGGTTGTGATGGCCTCAATTAATTATATGTGTCAACTGTAATGTAGGTGATAATGATTGAATTGATTTGATCAGAAACAAATATCCATGTCCTGCTCGCAGAGACCAACAGTGACTGGCCACACCTTGAATCCCCTTTCTCTCAGCCTTTGGGTATGAGCTGTCAGCCGGGTGGCGATGTTGTTTATCTCTGAGCTGATGTCAACGTTGACGTTCCAAAGGCGTTCACCGATAACGCTGGACCTTTGGATGACTTTCTGCTCGAAGGTGTGCTTGTTGGTGAGTTCGCTCCACATGCATGACTCTCCACCGATGACGTTAACTGAAGGCACTCTTGGCTCGTAGCTGTACATCTTCCTCCAGTCCTCATAGACTCCGTAAACGTTGCCGTAGAAGTTGCCAAAGCCGATGTCGAGATAGGTGATATCGTAGTTGGACAAAATGACTTCGTTTTTTCTTCCGACCATCCTTCCCACGTTGGTGCTTATTCCCCACCATTCGATGACGTCCTCATCTTGCATGGGAAGATCAATGTCTTCGTTTGCCCAGTAGATCACCTTTTTGGTTGGGAAATACCTCTCCAGACTTTTTTCTGCTGTTGTCTATAGTAATCGACAGTTCAGAGTAGTTGGCGATGCTGTTGGCCTTCATCCAGTCGGTGATGCTCTGCGCTGTCCCCAGCAATCCTCGACCACCTCGTCTCCTCCGAAGTGGACGTACTGGTCATCGAATGTGTCATTGACGTAGTTCATGACATCGTTGACTACTTCCCAGGTCAGGTCGAGAGTGGGATCAAACTGGCCCATATAGATTCCGTTGCATGTGAGAGTGATGTCCTTGTATTTTTCACTCCTTCCCCACGATTGGGTGTGAGCAGGAGAGTCGATCTCTGGCACCACGCGGATTCCTCTAATCCTAGCATATTCGATAACAGTCTTGATGTCAGCAACTGTGAAAATCCCACCGATATGGCCGAACTCGCTGAGCTCAGGCACTTCTGGCACCTCCATAGGGAAGGCATCCTCGTCGATGATGTGCCAGTGAAGGACGTTCAGCTTTGAGTAAAGCATATGGTCAATGGCCTTCAGGATCTCAGAGACGGGCAGGAAGTGTCTTGAAGTGTCAATCATCAATCCACGCCACTTGAAAGAAGGAGCATCTTCCACCAAAATCGGAAGGCCAGCCACTTCATGCTTTTTTGCTCATTGACTGTGAACAGCTGAGAGAAAGTTTCAAATCCTCTTAGGAAGCCAGGATAGTAGTCGGCATTCAGTTCCCAGTTTTAGTGGTTTTGAAGAGAGAGGGTGTATGTTTAATGATTAACGTCGGTGGGGACTAAAAGATCCCCATTTTTAACGTTGATGCTAAGTGCAATCTGTCCTGCTTGGCGGTCCCGAGGCATTTGAAGACCTTGTTCAGATACCATTCGATAATTGTGTTGATTTCAGCTTGTTGAGAAGCATCAATCAGATATTGCACATTGCATGGACTTACGGTGACGGTTTCTCCATGGGGATTGGACGAAAAGGAGACTGGTTTGGGCCAAATCTTGTCTGTGGAGTCTGTAGCGGCAGTAGTTATGGCAACGATCGCCAGAACAAGGAGGAATAATCTCATACAATAAGTTTAAATGATAAATGTCCTTTATTTAAAGGGAATAAAACAAACTACTTACCTAAAAGGTGAAGCCTCGTCCCATAACAGTAAGCCAAAATAATACAATTTGAGGGTAAATCAATGATAACGGTGATCTGGAATATTCTTATACTGTAAGGTTATCTTATTTTTCTCGAATTCTTTTGTTGAATTTATGGTATATTCCGGCCACGGAGATTATAATAGATAAATGATTGCAAGCAAAAACATAGTGATTACAGGCGGAAACATAGGTATTGGATTTTAGACAGCTAAGGGACTCTTTGCAGATGGCCACCATATCATCTTCGGCAGCAGAAACGAGCAGAGGAACATCACAGCCACCCAAGCCATTCTGCAGTCGGCTCCTAATTCTAAGGGAAGTGTCAAATGGTTCAAGCTGGATCTCTCCAGAAGGGACTCCATAGAGGAATTCGCTAAGTTTGTTGGAAGATAGTTCGAACATATCGATATCCTGATCAACAATGCTGGGATGATCATGCACGAACGACAGGTCAACGAAATGGGAGTGGAGATGACTATGGCTGTCAATCACTTCGGCCCTTTCTACCTACCTATCTCCTCTTCCCCAACATCAAGAAATCGAAGGAAGCACGCATCATCAACCTATCTTCTTAAGCTCATCGTCATACCTCCCTCGGAACAGCTGACGATTTGAATGGATAGGAATTTAATTCGCTTGGATACTACTCCAAATCTAAGCTGGCGAATGCCCAGTTCACCGTCGGACTGGCATAGAGGATCTCCAAATACCAACACATCAAGGTTATGTGTCTACATCCAGGGATCGTAGATTCTGATTTTGCAACAAGGACTCCATGCTGTTCCTTTTGGGCATCTTTAAATGCCTATGCTGTTGCTGCTATATCGATACTTAGTCGGGCGCGAGGACTAGTCTATTCTTAGCAAGGGAAAACTTTGCTAATCTAAGGAGTGGAGAATTTTACGATAGTGATACAACTTTGGGATCCATGAATCCCTTAGGAAGAAACAGAGAGCATGTGGAAAACTCTGGAGAGTTAGCTAACAGTTGTTTAAGATTAATTTAATCCATGATCATTGATTTGCATTAGCAGCCAATAATCTTAATATATTAGCGTATAAAGTGATCAGAAAATAAAATTATATCTTCTGGTAAGGCCTCAGAATATAATTTTATTGAAGGCAATTATGGATTCAAGGAAAAATATAGTGGTCACTGGTGGAAATACAGGCATTGGCTTATAGACAGCTAGAGGACTTTATGGGGATGGGCATAACATCATTTTCGGAAGCAGAGATTAGCAGAAGAATGAAGCAGCTGCTAAGTCCATTCGCTAATCCTTTCCAAGCTCAAAAGGATCAGTAAAATGGATCAAATTAGACTTGTCTAAGCGGGCCTCAGTCGATTCCTTCGCCTAGCAAGTCAAGAAAGATTTCGACCACGTCGATATTTTGGTCAACAATGCTGGAGTCATTATTGATGATCGGCAATTAAATGAGTTGGGAGTGGAAATGACGATGGCTGTTAATCATTTTGGTCCCTTTTATCTCACGTATCTCCTCTTCCCTAACATCAAAAAGTCTAAGGAAGCACGCATCATCAATGTATCATCGATGGCTCACACATTCTTCAAGGCTTCCACTTCATAAGACCTCGGATCGAATAATGGATATAGCTCAACAGATGCCTACTCAAAGTCAAAGCTTGCCAATGTCCAATTTACGTAAGGCCTTGCATAGAAAATTTCCAAATATCCGAACATAAAAACGATGTCCCTGCACCCAGGAGCCGTTGATTCCGACTTCCTCACAAACGCCAAATGCTGCTCTCTGTGGAAGATCATTAAGTGTTGTTGCTGTTGTTGCTTTGTTGATACTCAGACTGGAGCGAGAACAAGCCTTTACCTCGCTAGAGAATCCTTTGCTTAGTTGAGAAATGGAGATTATTACGATAGTGATACTTCACTTGGAGATGTTAATCCTCTGGGAACCAACAAAGAGCACATAGAAAAGCTATGGAAAACAAGCGAACAGTTGTTCAAAATCGAATTTAAGCCATGATCATTCATCTCTTTGCATGCCATTTAATTAAAAAATAAAGGATTGATCAGAAAATTAAAAATTAAATTTTCTGATGGAACTTCAAAAAGGAGTTAAATTCTCTGGAGAAGGACCTCCAAGTATAATCTTTTCAAGGAACGATGGAATCAAGCAAGAACATAGTATTGACTGGAGGAAATACAGGAATTGGCTTATAGACTGCAAGAGGCTTTATGGAGATGGACATAACATCATTTTCGGAAGCAGAGATTAGCAAAAAATGAAGCAGCTGCTAAGTCCATCCGTTAGTCCTTTCCCAAATCAAAAGGATCTGTAAAATGGATCAAGCTCGACCTTTCTAAGCGAGCCTCAGTCGAATCCTTTGCTTAACAGGTGAAGCGATAGTTCGACTATATTGACATTTTGGTCAACAACGCTGGAGTCATTATTGATAACAGGCAGCTCAACGAAATGGGGGTGGAAATGACGATGGCTGTCAATCACTTGGGCCCCTTTTATCTCACGTACTTCTCTTCCTAACATCAAAAAATCAAAGGAAGCACGCATCATCAACGTGTCATCGATGGCTCATTAATTCTTTAAGACTTCGACCGCTTAGGACCTCGCATTGAATAATGGCTATGGCGCAATAGATGCTTATTCAAAGTCAAAGCTTGCGAATGTCCAATTCACCTAAGGCTTGGCATAGAAAATCTCCAAATACCCACACATAAAAACGATGTCGTTGCACCCTGGAGCCGTTGATTCCGATTTCCTCACAAACTCCAGCTGCTGCAATTTTTGGAAACTAGCAAAGCTCCTTTGCTGCTGCTTTTTCGTTAACACCTAAACCGGAGCAAGGACGAGCCTTTACCTTGCTAGAGAACCGTTTCGTCAATTGAGAAATGGAGGCTACTATGATAGCGATACTTCGCTAGGAAATGTTAATCCGCTGGGAACCAACAAAGAACATATTGAAAGGTTATGGAAAGTAAGCGAAGAATTGTACAAAATCGAATTCAATCCATGATCTAAATTGAATTATCATCTTTAACTCAAACTATATAATCTACAGCATATTTTGCTTTATCGATTGCTTGATTAAAAGTAAGAATTTATATTAATAATCTGACTATTAAATCTATGGGTAATCTTTGCAAAATGCTTGCTTTGGTCCTTCTCTGCATCAACCATGTAAGCACAGCATCGATCAGTGTGATTGATCCTCCTGAGCTCGCTAAGCAAGCATCTCTCCAATCAATATCAATCCACATATCCCCGATCGGTTTTCGTCCTCTTTCGGGAAGATTGTAAGGAAAGCTGATTATGGCTGATCCGTTAGGCGCCTGCAGCATGATAAAGGACGTGCATGACTTTTAATAGGATATCTTCGTCTTGGCAGACGATAGCGAATGCTTGGAATCAGTTAAAGCCAAAAATATTGCAAACTCAGGGGGGTTTGTCGGCATCATTAAGCAAAACCTGAACAACACTCTTCATGATAAGGAGGTGAGCTTGGTCCACATCCCTATCCTTTAGCTACCTCCATCATAATTCGAAGCCTTGGCTAAAGTTGTTCAATAAAATTAGCAAGGAAACGTAACATTAAGCATCGACTTCACTTAAAACAGTCTCAATCATCAGGTCAAGTTTTAGGTATGGTTTTCCCCCACCGAGCTACCATCATACGCTTTTTTGCTTGCGATTAAGGAATTTTTGCTATAGCAGACAGATGTGGTCGACTTTGAACCTCACTATGTACTTCAATCTCAGCGGGAAACTAAAAATTATATTGGGTGTTACTCAAGTGGTAAGTACTGTCCCACCGAAATATAGTTTGAAGGCAAGTATGAAGGCACTAATATTGTTGAAGAAACTTTGCGTCAGGTGATCATATGGAAACTGTCCTCAACTCAATGGTGGACTTACATGGAGCATTTCTACAAGGGGTGCTTGCTTGAGTATCCCTAAATATTCCTAAACTCAACTCAACTTTAATATTGCTCCTAAAGCTCCCTCCTCAAAAGCGGAATCGATTTAATTGCTTACCACCGATAATACAGGGATTCATTTTTAGGAAGAAGGAAAGATGTGGATGATAACACCTATCTCCTTTAAGAAAGGCAGCATTTCATCAAAGAGCAAATCACTTCACACCCTATTGGTTTGATAAATAAAAAGACAGTGAATCTTGAAGTTCAGCCGATCCAAGAAAAGATCTGCAAAACACAAGGATAGACTCAGAGCGGCCCATGCAAATCAAAACACAACTTATCATCAACTCAAATATTAATCATAATCTCAGTTATTGTCGTCGTATTCGTTGTAGTGGCTGCATCATATAGAGCATATCTATACTTCAGCATGCGTAGAGAAATCAAAGGTTAAGTGGACAAGACGCTTGAACAGTATTACAGATATATCTAAACATTCCAGGGAGCTGATGGAGAAATAAGTTCAAGGAAAAATAAGCCTAACAGACAAAAATCAAGAAGACTGACATAAGAGCTTGAAGAAATGGAAGATAAAGGGCAAAAGGATGTTTAATTAACTTAAGTGAAAGTAAATAAATGATATGTGATTATCATGTTTAAGATGAAAAAAAAAAATGTATATATTAAGAAAGAAAGGGGTTGGGGTTGGGTTGGGGTTGGGGTTGGGGTTGGGGTTGGGGTTGGGGTTGGGGTTGGGGTTGGGGTTGGGGTTGGGGTTGGGGT
>NW_022205208.1:0-29856 GCF_008831285.2 Nymphaea colorata
CTTAGTGGCTTGAAATAAGAGTTCGTTTGGAAATGAATGAGAGTTAGGTCATTAAGTTGGTCCCTTACAGTTAATCTAGTGTATTTCACTTGTTATTACATTATAATGAATGATTTAAATGATTGAAATCGCAAGTTCATATGGATACAAATGGGATCTATGCATTACTTTGAATGTGTGTAATTAGTCCGATGAGTTGAATTTGTTGTTACATCTATAGTGAACGATCTAAAGGATTGAAATCACGCGTTCGTACCAATACAGTGAGATTTAAATGATTCATATGATCATGCATGCTTAATTGAATGTGTTTAACTTGTTGTTACATCTATATTAAATGATTTAGTAGATCGAAATCACAAGTTTGTATGAAAATGAATGAGATTCGAGTGATTCATTTGGTGTCTTTGGTTTACCTAATGTGTTTCACTAGTTGTTACATTTATAATGATTCTTAATACGGATGTCCTTAACAAGTGATTCATTTGGTGTCATATAGTTAACTAATGTGTTTCACTTGTAATTTAATTGAATGTGCTTAACAAGTGAATTAGGTTAACAATAGGGCACCAATGAATCACTCAAATCTCATTCATTTTCATGCAAGCCTGTGATTTCAATCTACTAAATCATTTAACATGGATATAACAATAAGTCAAGTACATTCAATAAAGTATGCGTGATCATATGAATCACTTAAATCTGACTCGTATTGGTACGACTATAGTGCACGATCTAAAGGATTGAAATTACAAGTTCGTATCAATAGAAGTGCGATTTAAGTGATTCAATGATCACACATACTTAATTGAATGTGCTTAACTTATTGTTACATCCATGTTGCTTGATTAAGTGAACTGAAATCACAAGTTTGTATGAAAATGAATGTGATTCGAGTGATTCATTTGGTGTCTTATAGTTAACCTAACGTGTTTCACATGTTATTACATCCATGATCAATGATTTAAATAATTAAAACTCACAAGTTTATATGGATATAAAGGAGACCTATGCATTAGTTTGATCCTTTCTAGTTTGTACGATAAGTTGAACATGTTGTTACATCTATAGTGATCGATGCACAAGTTCACATCAATACGAGTGGGATTTAAGTGATTCAATTGATCACAGCATATTTAATTGAATGTACTTAACTTGTTGTTATGTTTATATTAAATGATTTAGTAAATTCAAATCATAGGTTTATATGAAAATGAATGGGATTCGAGTGATTCATTTGGTGTCTTACGGTAACTTAATGTGTTTCACTTGTTATTACATACATTTGATCACTTATGTTTAATCGAGAGATTATGTGATTCATTTTTACTTGTTCTTACATACATTGATAACTTATATTTAATTGAATGTGCATAACCATTGTTACATACGTATAGAATGACTTAGTGGCTTAAAAAAGAAGTCCTTTTGGAAATGAATGAGAGTCAAGTCACTATATTGGTCCCTTATAGTTAATCTAATGTATTTCACTTGTTATTACATCTATAATGAATGCTTTAAATGGTTGAAATCACAAGTTTATATGGATACAAATGGTTGAAGTCCCTATATTTGTACACGTGTAGTTAGTCCGATGAATTGAATTTGTTGTTACATCTATAGGGAACGTTCTAAAGGATTGAAATCACATGTTCGTACGAATACAAGTGAGATTTAAGTGATTAATATAATCATGCATACTTAATTGAATGTGTTTAACTTGTTGTTACGTCTATAATAAATGATTTAGAAGATTGAAATAACAAGTTTGTGCGAAAATGATTGAGATTCGAGTGATTCATTTGGTGTCTTGTAGTTAACCTATTGTGTTTCACTTGTTATTACATCTTTGATGAACGATTTAAATGATTAAAACTTACAAGTTTGTATGGATATAAAGGAGACCTATGCATTAGTTTGATCCCTTGTAGTTAGTTCAATAAGTTGAACTAGTTCTTACATCTATGGTGATCGATGTAAGGAATTGAAATCACAAGTTCGTATCAATACGAGTGAGATTTAAGTGATTCATTTTATCACACATACGTAATTGAATGTGCTTAACTTGTTGTTACGTCTATATTAAATGATTTAGTAGATTAAAATCATAGGTTTGTATGAAAATGAATGATATTGGAGTGATTCATGTGGTGTCTTGTAAGTAACCTAATGTGTTTCACTTGTTATTACATATATTTGATCACTTATATTTAATTGAGAGATTAAGTTATTCATTTTCACTTGTTATTACATATAATTGATCACTTGTATTTAATTGAATGTACGTGACCATTTCTTACTTACGTATAGAATGACCTAGTGGCTTTGATACCAGAAGTTCGTTTGAAATACATATATAATGAATGATTGAAATCACATGTTCATGTGGATACAAACGCGTGTAGTTAGTCCGATGAGTTGAATTTATTGTTACAACTATAGTGCACGATCTAAATGATTGAATCACAAGTTCGTATCAATACAAGTGCGATTTAAGTGATTCAAATGATCGCACATACTTAAATGAATGTACTTAACTTGTTGTTACATCCATATTGCTAGATTAAGTGAATTCCAATCACAAGTTTGTGTGAAAATAAATGAGATTTGAATGATTCATTTGGTGTCTTGTAATTAACCTAATGTTTTCACTCGTTATGATATCTATGATCAACGATTTAAACGATAAAAACTCACAAGTTTATATGGATGTAGAGGAGACCTATGCTTTAGTTTAGTTTGATCCCTTGTAGTTTGTTCAATAAGTTGAACATGTTGTTACATCTCATTCATTTGTATCCATACGCACACTAAATCACTCGTCTCAATACGAGTGATATTTAAGTGATTTATTTCATCACACATACTTAATTGAATGTGCTTAACTTGTTGTTACGTCTATATTAAAAGATTTAGTATATTTGAATCATAGGTTTGTATGGAAATGAATGAGATTTGATTGATTCGTTTGGTGTCTTGTAGGTAACCTAATATGTTTCACTTGTTATTACATATATTTGATCACATATATTTAATTGAGAGATTAAATGATTCATTTTCATTTGTTATTAAACATATTTGATCAATATATTTAATTGAGTGTGCGTAGCCATTTGTTGCATACGTATAGAATGACTTAGTAGCTTGAAAAAAGAAGTTCGTTTGGAAATGAATGAGAGTCAGGTCATTAAGTTGGTCCCTTACAGTTAATCTAGTGTATTTCACTTGTTGTTACATCTATAATGAATGATTTAAATGATTGAAATCGCAAGTTCATATGGATACAAATGGGATCTATGCATTACTTTGAATGCGTGTAATTAGTCCGATGAGTTGAATTTGTTGTTGCATCTATAGTGAACGATCTAAAGGATTGAAATCACGTGTTCGTACCTATACAAGTGAGATTTAAATGATTCATATGATCATGCATGCTTAATTGAATGTGTTTAACTTGTTGTTACATCTATATTAAATGATTTAGTAGATCGAAATCACAAGTTTGTATGAAAATGAATGAGATTCGAGTGATTCATTTGGTGTCTTATGGTTTACCTAATGTGTTTCACTAGTTGTTACATTTATAATGATTCTTAATACGGATGTCCTTAACAAGTGATTCATTTGGTGTCATATAGTTAACCAAATGTGTTTCACTTGTAATTTAATTGAATGTGCTTAACAAGTGAATTAGGTTAACAATAGGGCACCAAATGAATCACTCAAATCTCATTAATTTTCATGCAAGCCTATGATTTCAATCTACTAAATCATTTAACATGGATATAACAATAAGTCAAGTACATTCAACAATGTATGCGTGATCATATGAATCACTTAAATCTGACTCGTATTGGTACGACTATAGTGCACGATCTAAAGGATTGAAATTATAAGTTCGTATCAATACAAGTGCGATTTAAGTGATTCAAATGATCACACATACTTAAGTGAATGTGCTTAACTTATTGTTACATCCATGTTGCTTGATTAAGTTAACTGAAATCACAAGTTTTTATGAAAATGAATGTGATTCGAGTGATTCATTTGGTGTCTTATAGTTAACCTAACGTGTTTCTCATGTTATTACATCCATGATCAATGATTTATATGAGACCCATGCATTAGTTTGATACTTTCTAGTTTGTACGATAAGTTGAGCATGTTGTTACATCTATAGTGATCGATGCACAAGTTCACATCAATACGAGTGGGATTTAAGTGATTCAATTGATCACGCATATTTAATTGAATGTACTTAACTTGTTGTTACGTTTGTATTAAATGATTTAGTAAATTCAAATCATAGGTTTATATGAAAATGAATAGGATTCGAGTGATTCATTTGGTGTCTTACAGGTAACTTAATGTGTTTCACTTCTTATTACATACGTTTGATCACTTATGTTTAATCGAGAGATTATGTGATTCATTTTTACTTGTTCTTACATACATTTGATAACTTATTTTTAATTGAATGTGCGTAACCATTTGTTACATACGTATAGAATGACTTAGTGGCTTGAAAAAAGAAGTCTGTTTGAAAATGAATGAGAGTCAAGTCACTATATTGGTCCCTTATAGTTAATCTAATGTATTTCACTTGTTATTACATCTATAATGAATGATTTAAATGGTTGAAATCACAAATTTATATGGATACAAATGGTTGAACTCACTATATTTGTACACGTGTAGTTAGTCCGATGAGTTGAATTTGTTGTTACATCTATAGGGAACGTTCTAAAGGATTGAAATCACATGTTCGTACGAATACAAGTGAGATTTAAGTGATTCATATAATCATGCATACTTAATTGAATGTGTTTAAATTGTTGTTACATCTATAATAAATGATTTACTTGATTGAAATCACAAGTTTGTACGAAAATGAATGAGATTCGAGTGATTCATTTGGTGTCTTGTAGTTAACCTATTGTGTTTCACTTGTTGTTACATCGTTGATCAATGATTTAAATGATTAAAACTTACAAGTTTGTATGGATATAAAGGAGACCTATGCATTAGTTTGATCCCTTGTAGTTAGTTCAATAAGTTGAACTAGTTCTTACATCTATGGTGATCGATGTAAGGAATTGAAATCACAAGTTCGTATCAATACGAGTGGGATTTAAGTGATTCATTTTATCACACATACGTAATTGAATGTGCTTGACTTGTTGTTACGTCTATATTAAATGATTTAGTAGATTAAAATCATAGGTTTGTATGAAAATGAATGATATTGGAGTGATTCATTTGGTGTCTTGTAAGTAACCTAATGTGTTTCACTTGTTATTACATATATTTGATCACTTATATTTAATTGAGAGATTAAGTGATTCATTTTCACTTGTTATTACATATAATTGATCACTTGTATTTAATTGAATGTGCGTGACCATTTCTTACTTACGTATAGAATGACCTAGTGGCTTTGATACCAGAAGTTCGTTTGGAATACATATATAATGAATGATTTAAATGATTTAAATCACATGTTCATGTGGATACAAACGTGATGAGTTGAATTTATTGTTAAAACTATAGTGCACGATCTAAATGATTGAAATCACAAGTTCGTATCAATACAAGTGCGATTTAAGTGATTCAAATGATCACACAGACTTAATTGAATGTGCTTAACTTGTTGTTACATCCATATTGCTAGATTAAGTGAATTCAAATCACAAGTTTGTGTGAAAATAAATGAGATTTGAATGATTCATTTGGTGTCTTATAATTAACCTAATGTGTTTCACTCGTTATGACATCTATGATCAACGATTTAGACGATAAAAACTCACAAGTTTATCTGCATGTAAAGGAGACCTATGGATTAGTTTAGTTTGATCCCTTGTAGTTTGTTCAATAAGTTGAACATGTTGTTACATGTCATTCATTTGTATCCATACGCACACTAAATCACTCGTCTCAATACGACTGAGATTTAAGTGATTCATTTGATCACGTATACTTAATTGAATGTGCTTAACTTGTTGTTACGTCTATATTAAATGATTTAGTATATTGAAATAATAGGTTTGTATGGAAATGAATGAGATTTGAGTGATTCATTTGGTGTCTTGTAGGTAACCTAATATGTTTCACTTGTTATTACATATATTTGATCATATATATTTAATTGAGAGATTAAATGATTCATTTTCACTTGTGATGACATATATTTGATCAATATATTTAATTGAGTGTGCGTAGCCATTTGTTACATACGTATAGTATGACTTAGTGGCTTGAAATAAGAAGTTCGTTTGGAAATGAATGAGAGTGAGGTCATTAAGTTGGTCCCTTACAGTTAATCTAGTGTATTTCACTTGTTATTACATCTATAATGAATGATTTAAATGATTGAAATCGCAAGTTCATATGGATACAAATGGGATCTATGCATAACTTTGAATGTGTGTAATTAGTCCGATGAGTTGAATTTGTTGTTACATCTATAGTGAACGATCTAAAGGATTGAAATCACGCGTTCGTACCAATACAAGTGAGATTTAAATGATTCATATGATCATGCATGCTTAATTGAATGTGTTTTACTTGTTGTTACATCTATATTAAATGATTTAGTAGATTGAAACCACAAGTTTGTATGAAAATGAATGAGATTCGAGTGATTCATTTGGTGTCTTATGGTTTACCTAATGTGTTTCACTAGTTGTTACATTTATAATGATTCTTAATACGAATGTGCTTAACTTATTGTTACATCCATGTTGCTTGATTAAGTGAACTGAAATCACAAGTTTGTATGAAAATGAATGTGATTCGAGTGACTCATTTGGTGTCTTAAAGTTAACCTAACGTGTTTCACATGTTATTACATCCTTGATCAATGATTTAAAAAATTAAAACTCACAAGTTTATATGGATATAAAGGAGACCTATTGTCACGACCCAATTTTTAAGACCAAAAATTTTCTTTCATTTCTATAATAGCGGAAGCAATATTGAGTCATGACCAGAACATAAGACATTGTTTTATTTCAATAATAAAATACTTGGGCCCAACAAAAATAACCACAAATCCCCAAAACCGACGTAGTGCCCAGAATGCCAATGCCCGTCCATCACAAGACTGAGGTCGTCGCTCCAAAGCCAAAATCTATCAAGAACTACCTGTAGATATAGAAAGAAGGGTTAGAATTCCTCTGAGTATGAAAAAATCCAAACATGTGTGGAACATGGCCCATCGAAATAATATTTGGTTTTTGTAAAACAAATATCTTCAAATCTTAACACATATTAGAGTAACGTCACATGTTCAGCAACAAAACGAGGTGTGCACAACCTCCCAAAATTTCGTAGGCTTCCAACCGTGGTCCTCTGACAATGTCAAGGTCATCGTGCCGAGCAACAGAAATCCCCGTGGGTACTCACGGGCAGAACAGAACATCTCTTCACCAGGCGATCCAACGGATCGAGGGCACCTGAAGTGAAGCGTCCTGAGATATCCCAGATCGCCGCTGCAGCAGCATGGTCTCTCTAGGAACCCGGGTGGAGAGACCAGGAGTCTCGCTCCCAAACAGAAACAGAACAGAATCCCGGGACCTTGTGCCGCCCAATACCCTGTAGGCCCTCCGGTACAGCCAGAGGAGCGTTCGTCAACAATGAGCTCAGACGCACCACTACCTCTCGGGACGAAACCGAACACTGGGCAAAACAGAAAGCTCGCACTCGCATAAACCATCGCACAAAGTCCATGTTTCGCCTTCGAATTTCAAAAGTGAGGGTTTGCCAATGCTAGACATCGTCTAGTACCTCTCACAGAAACTGCCCGCCCTTAGGCTCGGTTTTCCAAACAGAATAATTCAGCTATTTTAAATCCTAACTTAATAGCAATAGAGCAAAACTCATCGCATCTAGAAACCTCGATTAGCCATATTATAATCCTTATTTGAAACAATAAAATTTATATTTAAATTCTCAAACGTGACTTTCCTCCTCTAATGGTTCCAAAGTTAATTTCAGAAAATCATATTTCTGAAATTTTAAACACCACAAAGATCATCAAAAAGTAATATAACATATCATTTCGTTTTTAATTTATAAAACCCCCTTTTTGTAAATTTTTAAGAATTCAGAGGGTACCAAAACGTGATTTCTTATTAAATGCATGGTTTTTGCTGAAAATCACTTTCCTAAGCCTCTTTTTGAAGAGGTTTTCAGCAAAAATGTTGCGGCATGAACGCTTAAAAGTTATAACAGTTTTTTCGCAAATTTTGATAATAAGGTGGACCCGCTTTGTAATTTTTCTTCATTGATATAAATTTGGCCCACGCTCGTTTTTCTTCATTTCACGCCTGCGTTTTCTCTCTCCTCACGAGCGCCTCTTCCTCGTCTTCGTGTTCGTCCGGTGGTGGAGTCTCCACCGTGCTTCCATGACCAAAACCAGAGAGAGATATCTCTGTCTTGCGCGAGATCGACTTTGGGTCTTCTGCTACTACGCCCACCGGCCGTCTGACAGCTTCTGTCGCCGCCTCCTCAGCTGCTCCCCTTTTTCTCAGCACTGTCACCGTGAGAACGACGACTTCCCAGCTTTAACGGCGTCCTCACAGTCTCCCTCTCGCTGCAATAGTGAAGATCCGACAGGGAGAAGGGGACGACAGGAGGAGGACGCTGCGGTCCACCGATACCCAGTGCCTCTCTGCCACAAGCGTGGGAAAGAAGGCTGGTTTTTTTTTTTTTTCAATTGAATTCAGTATTTAACATGCTCTATCTATAGGAAATCAAAGGTAGCTAGAAACGAAGAACATTGGTATAGCATGTGCAGATCGACTAGCATAATATGCATATAAATCGCTATCCACCGGAAATCATCAGAAGATACAAGCTACATGAACCATTCATAACTGAAAATCCCATACCTTTGAAAATCTTGGCAACTTCTGCTTCTGGTTTCTTTCCAGCAGCCACTAGCCTCCATTCCAACAAGAGAGCAAGAAGCGTTTCTCACCCTTTCTCTCTGTCTCTTTCTTTCTAATGTTGGACGGGCTCCTCTAAGCCTACAGTAAAGAAAGTCCTTGCCGTAAAATGTGGTTACATATGCCCTTATCCCTATCTTTTCCACAAATGTCTCCCTTTGATAAACTTGATAGTTGGAAAAGGATAAGGAAAGAAAATCGTGGGGCTTACATTCTCCCCCCCTAAAAAGAAATTTCATCCTCGAAATTTTAGCGTACCTTATTGAAATAGTTGAGGGTAGCTATTTCTCATGTCTTCTTCTGGCTCCCACGTACATTCTTTGATGCCATGATGTTGCCATTCCACTTGAACTAATGGGATGGTCTTCTTTCGCAACGCATGTTCCTTCCAGTCTATGATCCGAAGTGGCTTTTTATCTGTTGTCATGTCCTCTTGCAAATCAACCTCTTCGTAGTCTATCACATGCGAAGGATCGGGTACATATTTCCTTAGCATCGACACATGAAATACTGGATGAACATGACTATATTGTGGTGGAAGTGCAATCGATATGCCACCACTCCAACTTTTTCCAGAATCTCGATTGGACCAATGTATCTGGGACTCAATTTTCCTTTCTTTCCGAATCGAAAAACACTTTTAGTGGGTGATATCTTGATAAAAACATGATCTCCTGCTTCAAAAGCTAGCTCTCTTCGTCGTTGGTCTGCATAACTCTTTTGTCTACTTTGGGCAGCCAATAATTTCTTTCTAATCATGTTGACTTGATCAGTATAATGTTGTATTACTAAAGGATCCTCAATCTTGTTGTCTCCTATCTCAGTCCAACACGATGGTGATCTACAAGGTCGGCCATAAAGAGCTTCAAACAGAGCCATTCCAATGCTAGAGTGATAACTGTTGTTGTAGGGAAATTCAGCCAACTTCACATGTTTATCCCATTCACCCTTCCACTGCAAAACACAAGCTCTTAACATATCTTCAAGAGTCTGGATGGTTCGCTCAGACTGTCCATCTGTCTGCGGATGAAATGTTGTACTCAGTTTCAATTTTGTTCCCAACGCTTCCTGTAATCTTCCCCAAAACTTGGATGTAAATCTTGGATCTCTGTCAGAGATTATTGATTTAGGGATTCCATGAAGTCTCACAATTTCATCAACATACAAATCTGTCGGACTTTCTAGTGATTGTGAAATCTTGATCGGAAGAAAATGTGCAGTTTTAGTTAGGCGATCTACCACTACCCAAATAGCATCGTGTTGTCGTCGAGTACGTGGTAACCCCACTATGAAGTCCATGGTGATGTCTTCCCATTTCCATTGAGGAATTTCTATCTGTTGCATCAAACCACCTGGTTTCTGATGTTCCACTTTAACCTGTTGACACACCAAGCATCGTGAGACGAACTCAACAATCTCTTTCTTCATTCCTGGCCACCAGAAGTTTATCCTTAAATTTTGATACATCTTTGTGCTTCCTGGATGTATGGTGTATCTTGTCTTGTGTGCCTCTTCCAGCAACTTGTTCTTCACTTCAGGATCATTCGGAACCCACAATCTACCATTGAACCACACAGATCCATCTTCATCCTCAAAATAAGGAGTTTCTTCTTTCTTGTGACACTCAAGTTTCAACTTCGCATATTCTGGGCTCTGTTTTTGTTTTTCAATGATTTCATCAAGGAAACTATCTCGAATTATTCCTGCACACTTCACCTTTCCATTATCATCTCGCAATGGATGCCATTTTTCAAAGTCTTCCACCGAATTCCATGTCTGCATTAATAGTCCACTAGCTTTAGTAGTCGTCTTTCTACTGAGTGCATCGGCTACCACATTGGCCTTTCCTGGGTGATACTTTATTTCAAAGTCGTAATCTTTGAGATATTCCAGCCATCTTCTCTGTCTTAGATTCAATTCCTTCTGCGAGAACAAATATTTGAGCGATTTGTGGTCAGAAAATACTTCAAATTCCACACCATAGAGACAATGTCTCCATATTTTTAGCGCAAATACCACAGCTCCTAATTCCAAATCATGTGTTGGATAGTTTTTCTCGTGTTGTTTTAGTTGTCTAGAGGCATAAGCTATAACATTGTCCTTTTCCATAAACACCGCTCCATATCCTGTTCCCGAAGCATCGGTATATACCACAAATCATTTCCTCCCATTTGGCAGTGTTAGAATTGGGGCACTAGTCAAACTGTCTTTCAACATCTGAAAACTCTTCTGACAATCCTCTGTCCACGTAAATTTCACTCCTTTTCGTAGCAGTTTAGTCATTGGGGTTGCAATTTTTGAAAAATCCTTGATGAACTTCCTGTAGTAACCTGCCAAGCCAAGAAAACTTCTGATTTTTGACACATTAGTTGGCGCATTCCATTGTTGTACAGCTTCCACTTTGGCCGGATCAACTGCCACTCCCTCCTTAGAGATTACATGTCCCAAGAAATTCACTTTGTCTAGCCAAAACTCACACTTGGAATATTTGGCAAACAGTTGATTTTGTCTCAATATCCTCATCACTAACTCGAGATGTGCCGCATGCATCGCTTCACACTCTGAGTACACTAGCACATCGTCAATGAACACTATAACGAATCGGTCGAAGTACTCGTGAAATATCCGATTCATGAGATCCATAAAAGCTGTTGGGTCATTTGTGAGTCCAAAAGGCATCACTCGAGACTCATAATGCCCATAACGTGTGCGAAATGCTGTTTTGGGAATATCTTCTTCCTTAATTCGCAATTGATGGTATCCCGACCTTAAGTCTATCTTAGAAAACACCTTTGCTTCCTTTAATTGATCGAATAAATCTTCGATTCTAGGCAATGGATATTTGTTCTTGATTGTAACCTGATTCAACATTCGATAGTCAATACACAACCGCATTGACCCATCCTTTTTCTTTACAAATAAGACCGGTGCTCCCCAAGGTGACACACTTGGACGAATGAATCCTTGCTGGCCAAATCTTGGATCTGTTTCTTTAATTCTTCTAGTTCTGCTGGTGCCATTCTATATGGAGCCTTAGAAATAGGTGCAGTTCCTGGTATCAATTCGATGCCAAACTCCACCTCTCGTACAGGAGGTAATCCAGGTAAATCTTCAGGAAACACGTCTGCGTAGTCCTTCACCGTACGCACCTCACTAATGGGTTTTAATTTCTGCTCGATTGCATCCATGCTAACCAAATATGCAGTGCACCCATTTTCCATGTATTTTCTTGCCTTAACCACTAAGACAACTAGCTTTCTTTGATCTTGGGGTGTTTTTACCCTAAATTCGATCTTTTGACCATTCTCCAATTGAATCTTCAACTTCTTTTTTCTGCAATCTATCGTTGCGTAGTGATGGTATAACCAATCCATTCCTAGGATTACGTCATACCCCAACATATTCATTACCACCAACTGTGCTGGTAATAAATGTTCATGTATTTCTATTTTCACATTTTCTAAATATGTTCTGCATGTGTCTTTGTTTCCCATAGGTGTAGCAACTAACAATTGATAAGGCATATTCTTTCTTTCTAACTTTAAAAGTTCAGCAAAACTCTTAGAAACAAAAGAATGCGATGCTCCAGAATCAAACAAAACATGAGCCCAATGAGATTGTACAAGAAGGGTACCTTCAATCATGTCAGTAGGTTTCAACTCTTCAACCGTGGTCGCGTAAACTCTGCCAGGTACCTTCTTTTCTGCTGGCTGATTGGTTGCACCACGCCTCTGCTCTGCCTCTTTCTTCTTTGGGCACTCACGAATAAAATGACCTTGTGCTCCACAGTAAAGACATGCTCTGATATCTCTGTAACATGGTTTACCAGGATGTTGGCGATGACACTTGGGGCATTCACCGTCCCCCCTGGATGTTGATGGCCTCTTTCTCTTGAATCTGTCCCCTTGGTTTCCCCTGTCACTGCGCCCTCTCTTAAACATGTCAGGTCTTGACCTGGGTCGCAGAGATTCACTCTTCCTATCTGTCCCTTGCATCTTGTTCCAGCCCTCCTCAAGACGTGTGGCCATGTCGATAGCGTCGTCTAGATCTCTCGGACGACTACTAATTACTTGGTTCTGCAACCCGTCTTTAAGTCCTCTAACGAACTTATTTGCTCGGTCCGCATTAGCAACATACACATGGGGGCATCAGTAACATCACCAGAGAGAGATCTCTCTGTCTCGCGCGAGATCGACTTTGGGTCTTCTGCTACTACGCCCTCCGGCGTCTGACAGCTTCCGCCGCCGCCTCCTCAGTTGCTCCCCTTTTTCTCAGCACTGTCACCGTGAGAACGATGACATCCCAGCTTTAACGGCATCCTCACAGTCTCCCTCTCGCTGCAATAGTGAAGATCCAACAGGGAGAAGGGGACGACAGGAGGAGGACGCTGCGGTCCACCGATACCCAGTGCCTCTCTGCCACAAGCGTGGGAAAGAAGTCTGGTTTTTTTTTTTTTTCAATTCAATTCAGTATTTAGCATGCTCTATCTATAGGAATCAAAGGTAGCTAGAAACGAAGAACATTGGTATAGCATGCGCAGATCGACTAGTATAATATGCATATAAATCGCTATCCACCAGAAATCATCAGAAGATACAAGCTACATGAACCATTCATAACTGAAAATCCCATACCTCTAAAAATCTTGGCAACTTCTGCTTCTGGTTTCTTTCCAGCAGCCACTAGCCTCCGTTCCAACAAGAGAGCAAGAAGCGTTTCTCACCCCTCTCTCTCTCTCTTTCTTTCTAATGTTGGACGAGCTCCTCCAAGCCTGCGGTAAAGAAAGTCCTTGCTGTAAAATGTGGTTACATATGCCCTTATCCCTATCTTTTCCACAAATGTCTCCCTTTGATAAACTTGATAGTTGGAAAAGGATAAGGAAAGAAAATCGTGGGCTTACACCTATGCATTAGTTTGATCCTTTCTAGTTTGTACGATAAGTTGAACATGTTGTTACATCTATAGTGATCGATGCACAAGTTCACATCAATACGAGTGGGATTTAAGTGATTCAATTGATCACGCATATTTAATTGAATGTACTTAACTTGTTGTTATGTTTATATTAAATGATTTAGTAAATTCAAATCATAGGTTTATAAGAAAATGAATGGGATTCGAGTGATTCATTTGGTGTCTTACAGGTAACTTAATGTGTTTCACTGTTATGACATACATTTGATCACTTATGTTTAATCGAGAGATTATGTGATTCATTTTTACTTGTTCTTACATACATTTGATAACTTATATTTAATTGAACTTGTTGCATACGTATAGAATGACTTAGTGGCTTGAAAAAAGAAGTCCGTTCGGAAATGAATGAGAGTCAAGTCACTATATTGGTCCCTTATAGTTAATCTAATGTATTTCACTTGTTATTACATTTATAATGAATGATTTAAATGGTTGAAATCACAAGTTTATATGGATACAAATGGTTGAAGTCACTATATTTGTACACGTGTAGTTAGTCCGATTAGTTGAATTTGTTGTTACATCTATAGGAAACGTTCTAAAGGATTGAAATCACATGTTTGTACGAATACAAGTGAGATTTAAGTGATTCATATAACATGCATACTTAATTGAATGTGTTTAACTTGTTGTTACGTCTATAATAAATGATTTAGTAGATTGAAATCACAAGTTTGTATGAAAATGAATGAGATTCGAGTGATTCATTTGGTGTCTTGTAGTTAACCTATTGTGTTTCACTTGTTATTACATCTTTGATCAATGATTTAAATGATTAAAACTTACAAGTTTGTATGGATATAAAGGAGACCTATGCATTAGTTTGATCCCTGTAGTTAGTTCAATAAGTTGAACTAGTTCTTACATCTACGAGTGGGATTTAAGTGATTCATTTTATCACACATACGTAATTGAATGTGCTTAACTTGTTGTTACATCTATATTAAATGATTTAGTAGATTAAAATCATAGGTTTGTATGAAAATGAATGATATTGGAGTGATTCATTTGGTATCTTGTAAGTAACCTAATGTGTTTCACTTGTTATTACATATATTTGATCACTTATATTTAATTGAGAGATTAAGTGATTCATTTTCACTTGTTATTACATATAATTGATCACTTGTATTTAAGTGAATGTGCGTGACCATTTCTTACTTACGTATAGAATGACCTAGTGGCTTTGATACCAGAAGTTCGTTTGGAATACATATATAATGAATGACTTAAATGATTGAAATCACATGTTCATGTGGATACAAACGTGTGTAGTTAGTCCAATGAGTTGAATTTATTGTTACAACTATAGTGCACAATCTAAATGATTGAAATCACAAGTTCGTATCAATACAAGTGTATTTCACTTGTTATTACATCTATAATGAATGATTTAAATGATTGAAATCGTAAGTTCATATGGATACAAATGGGATCTAGGCATTACTTTGAATGCGTGTAATTAGTCCGATGAGTTGAGAAAATGAATGTGCTTAACAAGTGAATTAGGTTAACAATAGGGCACCAAATGAATCACTCAAATCATTGATCATGGATGTAATAACATGTAAAACACGTTAGGTTAACTATAAGACACCAAATGAATCACTCGAATCACATTCATTTTCATACAAACTTGTGATTTCAGTTTACTTAATCAAGCAACATGGATGTAACAATAACTCAAGTACATTCAATAAAGTATGCGTGATCATACGAATCACATAAATCTGACTCACATTGGTACGACTATATTGCACGATCTAAAGGATTGAAATTACAAGTTCGTATCAATACAAGTGCGATTTAAGTGATTCAAATGATCACACATACTTAATTGAATGTGCTTAACTTATTGTTACATCCATGTTGCTTGATTAAGTGAACTGAAATCACAAGTTTTTATGAAAATGAATGTGATTCGAGTGATTCATTTGGTGTCTTATAGTTAACCTAACGTGTTTCACATGTTATTACATCCATGATCAATGATTTAAATAATTAAAACTCACAAGTTTATATGGATATAAAGGAGACCTATGCATTAGTTTGATCCTTTCTAGTTTGTACGATAAGTTGAAGATGTTGTTACATCTATAGCGATCGATGCACAAGTTCACATCAATACGAGTGTGATTTAAGTGATTCAATTGATCACACATATTTAATTGAATGTACTTAACTTGTTGTTACGTTTATATTAAATGATTTAGTAAATTCAAACCATAGGTTTATATGAAAATGATTGGATTCGAGTGATTCGTTTGGTGTCTTACAGGTAACTTAATGTATTTCACTTGTTATTACATACATTTGATCACTTATGTTTAATCGAGAGATTATGTGATTCATTTTTACTTGTTCTTACATACAGTTGATAACTTATATTAATTGAATGTGCGTAACCATTTGTTACATACGTATAGAATGACTTAGTGGCTTGAAAAAAGAAGTCCGTTTGGAAATGAATGAGAGTCAAGTCACTATATTGGTCCCTTATAGTTAATCTAATGTATTTCACATGTTATTACATCTATAATGAATGATTTAAATGGTTGAAATCACAATTTTCTATGGATACAAATGGTTGAAGTCACTATATTTGTACACGTGTAGTTAGTCCGATGAGTTGAACTTGTTGTTACTCTATAGGGAACGTTCTAAAGGATTGAAATCACATGTTCGTACGAATACAAGTGAGATTTAACTGATTCATATAATCATGCATACTTAATTGAATGTGTTTAACTTGTTGTTACGTCTATAATAAATGATTTAGTAGATTGAAATCACAAGTTTGTGCGAAAATGATTTAGTAGTTTGATCCCTTGTAGTTAGTTCAATAAGTTGAACTAGTTCTTACATCTATGGTGATCGATGTAAGGAATTGAAATCACGAGTTCGTATCAATACGAGTGGGATTTAAGTGATTCATTTTATCACACATACGTAATTGAATGTGCTTAACTTGTTGTTACATCTATATTAAATGATTTAGTAGATTAAAATCATAGGTTTGTATGAAAATGAATGATATTGGAGTGATTCATTTGGTGTCCTGTAAGTAACCTAATGTGTTTCACTTGTTATTACATATATTTGATCACTTATATTTAATTGAGAGATTAAGTGATTCATTTTCACTTGTTATTACATATAATTGATCACTTGTATTTAATTGAATGTGGCTGACCATTTCTTACTTATGTATAGAATGACCTAGTGGCTTTGATACCAGAAGTTCGTTCGGAATACATATATAATGAATGACTTAAATGATTGAAATCACATGTTCATGTGGATACAAACACGTGTAGTTAGTCCGATGAGTTGAATTTATTGTTACAACTATAGTGCACGATCTAAATGATTGACATCACAAGTTCGTATCAATACAAGTGCGATTTAAGTGATTCAAATGATCACACATACTTAATCGAATGTGCTTAACTTGTTGTTACATCCATATTGCTAGATTAAGTGAATTCAAATCATAAGTTTGTGTGAAAATAAATGAGATTTGAGTGATTCATTTGGTGTCTTACGATTAACCTAATGTGTTTCACTCGTTATGACATCTATGATCAACGATTTAAATATAAAAACTCACAAGTTTATATGGATGTAAAGGAGACCTATGGATTAGTTTAGTTTGATCCCTTGTAGTTTGTTCAATAAGTTGAACATGTTGTTACATCTCATTCATTTGTATCCATACGCACACTAAATCACTCGTCTTAATACGATTGAGGTTTAAGTGATCATGCATGTTAATTGAATGTGTTTAACTTGTTGTTACATCTATATTAAATGATTTAGTAGATCGAAATCACAAGTTTGTATGAAAATGAATGAGATTCGAGTGATTCATTTGGTGTCTTATGGTTTACCTAATGTGTTTCACTAGTTGTTACATTTATAATGATTCTTAATACGGATGTCCTTAACAAGTGATTCATTTGGTGTCATATAGTTAACCTAATGTGTTTCACTTGTAATTTAATTGAATGTGCTTAACAAGTGAATTAGGTTAACAGTAGGGCACCAAATGAATCACTCAATCTCACTCATTGTCATGGATGTGCGTGAACATTTCTTTGTTGTGTGCGAAAATGAATGAGATTCGAGTGATTCATTTGGTGTGTTGTATTTAATCAATTGTGTTTCACTTGTTATTACGTCTTTGATCAATGATTTAAATGATTAAAACTTACAAGCTTGTATGGATATAAAGGAGACCTATGCATTAGTTTGATCCCTTGTAGTTAGTTCAATACGTTGAACAAGTTCTTACATCTATCGTGATCGATGTAAGGAATTGAAATCACAAGTTCGTATCAATACGAGTGGGATTTAAGTGATTCATTTTATCACACATACGTAATTGAATGTGCTTAACTTCTTGTTACGTCTATATTAAATGATTTAGTAGATTAAAATCATAGGTTTGTATGAAAATGAATGATATTGGAGTGATTCATTTGGTGTCTTGTAAGTAACCTAATTTGTTTCACTTGTTATTACATATATTTGATCACTTATATTTAATTGAGAGAATAACTGATTCATTTTCACTTGTTATTACATATAATTGATCACTTGTATTTAATTGAATGCGCGTGACCATTTCTTACTTACGTATAGAATGACCTAGTGGCTTTCATACCACAAGTTCGTTTGAAATACATATATAATGAATGATTTAAATGATTGAAATCACATGTTCGTGTGGATACAAACGCGTGTAGTTAGTTCGATGAGTTGAATTTATTGTTACAACTATAGTGCACGATCTAAATGATTGAAATCACAAGTTCGTATCAATACAAGTGCGATTTAAGTGATTCAAATGATCACACATACTTAATTGAATGTGCTTAACTTGTTGTTACATCCATATTGCTAGATTAAGTGAATTCAAATCACAAGTTTGGGTGAAAATAAATGAGATTTGAGGGATTCATTTCGTGTCTTATAATTAACCTAATGTGTTTCACTCGTTATGACATCTATGATCAACGATTTAAACGATAAAAACTCACAAGTTTATATGGATGTAAAGGAGACCTATGGATTAGTTTAGTTTGATCCCTTGTAGTTTCTTCAATAAGTTGAACATGTTGTTACATCTCATTCATTTGTATCCATGCGCACACTAAATCACTCGTCTCAATACGAGTGAGATTTAAGTGATTCATTTGGTGTCTTATAATTAACCTAATGTGTTTCACTCGTTATGGCATCTATGATCAACAATTTAAACGATAAAAACTCACAAGTTTATATGGATGTAAAGGAGACCTATGATTCATTTAAGTGATTCATTTGATCACGCATACTTAATTGAATGTACTTAACTTGTTGTTACGTCTATATTAAATGATTTAGTATATTGAAATCATAGGTTTGTATAGAAATGAATGAAATTTGAGTGATTCATTTGGTGACTTGTAGGTAACCTAATATGTTTGACTTGTTATTACATATATTTGATTGAGAGATTAAATGATTCATTTTCACTTGTTATTACATATTTTTGATCAATATATTTAATTGAGTGTAAGTAGCCATTTGTTACACACGTATATAATGATTTAGTGGCTTGAAATAAGAAGTTCGTTTGGAAATGAATGAGAGTCAGGTCATTAAGTTGGTCTCTTACAGTTAATCTAGTGTATTTCACTTGTTATTACATCTATAATGAATGATTTAAATGATTGAAATCGTAAGTTCATATGGATACAAATGAGATCTATGCATTACTTTGAATGCGTGTAATTAGTCCGATGAGTTGAATTTGTTGTTACATCTATAGTGAACGATCTAAAGGATTGAAATCACGCGTTCGTACCAATACAAGTGAGATTTAAATGATTCATATGATCATGCACGCTTAATTGAATGTGTTGAACTTGTGCTTAATCTATATTAAATGATTTAGTAGATCGAAATCACAAGTTTGTATGAAAATGAATGAGATTCGAGTGATTCATTTGGTGTCTTATGGTTTACCTAATGTGTTTCACTAGTTGTTACATTTATAAGGATTCTTAATACGGATGTCCTTAACAAGTGATTCATTTGGTGTCATATAGTTAACCTAATGTGTTTCACTTGTAATTTAGTTGAATGTGCTTAACAAGTGAATTAGGTTAACAATAGGACACCAAATGAATCACTCGAATCTCATTCATTTTCATGCAAGCCTGTGATTTCAATCTACTAAATTATAGTGCACGATCTAAAGGATTGAAATTACAAGTTCGTATCAATACCAGTGCGATTTAAGTGATTAAAATGATCACACATAATTGAATGTGCTTAGCTTATTGTTACATCCATGTTGCCTGATTAAGTGAACTGAAATCACAAGTTTGTATGAAAATGAATGTTATTCGAGTGATTCATTTGGTGTCTTATAGTCAACCTAACGTGTTTCACATGTTATTACATCCATGATCAATGATTTAAATAATTAGAACTCACAAGTTTATATAGATATAAAGGAGACCTATGCATTAGTTTGATCCTTTCTGGTTTGTACGATAAGTTGAACATGTTGTTACATCTATAGTGATCGATGCACAAGTTCACATCAATACGAGTGTGATTTAATTGATTCAATTGATCACTCATATTTAATTGAATGTACTTAACTTGTTGTTACGTTTATTTAAATGATTTAGTAAATTCAAATCATAGGTTTATATGAAAATGAATGGGATTCGAGTGATTCGTTTGGTGTCTTACAGGTAACTTAATGTGTTTCACTTGTTATTACATACATTTGATCACTTATGTTTAATCGAGAGATTATGTGATTCATTTTTACTTGTTCTTACATACAGTTGATAACTTATATTTAATTGAATGTGCGTAACCATTTGTTACATATGTATAGAATGACTTAGTGGCTTGAAAAAAGAAGTCCGTTTGGAAATGAATGAGAGTCAAGTCACTATATTGGTCCCTTATAGTTAATCTAATGTATTCGACTTGTTATTACATCTATAATGAATGATTTAAATGGTTGAAATTACAATTTTATATGGATACAAATGGTTGAAGTCACTATATTTGTACACGTGTAGTTAGTCCGATGAGTTGAACTTGTTGTTACATGTATAGGGATGTTCTAAAGGATTGAAATCACATGTTCGTACGAATACAAGTGAGATTTAAGTGATTCATATAATCATGCATACTTAATTGAATGTGTTTAACTTGTTGTTACGTCTATAATAAATGATTTAGTAGATTGAAATCACAAGTTTGTACGAAAATGAATAAGATTCGAGTGATTCATTTGGTGTCTTGTAGTTAACCTATTGTGTTTCAGTTGCTATTACATCTTTGATCAATGATTTATATGATTAAAACTTACAAGTTTGAATGGATACAAAGGAGACCTATGCATTAGTTTGATCCCTTGTAGTTAGTTCAATAAGTTGAACTAGTTCTTACATCTATGGTGATCGATGTAAGGAATTGAAATCACAAGTTCGTATCAATACGAGTGGGATTTAAGTGATTCATTTTATCACACATACGTAATTGAATGTGCTTAACTTGTTGTTACGTCTATATTAAATGATTTAGTAGATTAAAATCATAGGTTTGTATGAAAATGAATGATATTGGAGTGATTCATTTGGTGTCTTGTAAGTAACCTAATGTGTTTCACTTGTTATTACATATATTTGATCACTTATATTTAATTGAGAGAATAAGTGATTCATTTTCACTTGCTATTACATATAATTGATCACTTGTATTTAATTGAATGCGCGTGACCATTTCTTACTTACGTATAGAATGACCTAGTGGCTTTCATACCACAAGTTCGTTTGCAAAACATATATAATGAATGATTTAAATGATTGAAATCACATGTTCATGTGGATACAAATGCGTGTAGTTAGACCGATGAGTTGAATTTATTGTTACAACTATAGTGCACGATCTAAATGATTGAAATCACAAGTTCGTATCAATACAAGTGCGATTTAAGTGATTCAAATGATCACACATACTTAATTGAATGTGCTTAACTTGTTGTTTCATCCATATTGGTAGATTAAGTGAATTCAAATCACAAGTTTGTGTGAAAATAAATGAGATTTGAGTGATTCATTTGGTGTCTTATAATTAACTTAATGTGTTTCACTCGTTATGACATCTATGATCAACGATTTAAACGATAAAAACTCACAAGTTTATATGGATGTAAAGGAGACCTATGGATTAGTTTAGTTTGATCCCTTGTAGTTTCTTCAATAAGTTGAACATGTTGTTACATCTCATTCATTTGTATCCATACGCACACTAAATCACTCGTCTTAATACGAGTGAGGTTTAAGTGATTCATTTGGTGTCTTATAATTAACCTAATGTGTTTCACTCGTTATGACTTCTATGATAAAGGATTTAAACGATAAAAACTCACAAGTTTATATGGATGTAAAGGAGACCTATGATTCATTTAAGTGATCCATTTGATCACGCATACTTAATTGAATGTGCTTAACTTGTTGTTAGGTTTGTATGGAAATGAATGAGATTTGAGTGATTCATTTGGTGACTTGTAGGTAACCTAATATGTTTCACTTGTTATTACATATATTTGATTGAGAGATTAAATGATTCATTTTCACTTGTTATTACATATATTTGATCAATATATTTAATTGAGTGTGCGTAGCCATTTGTTACATACGTATAGAATGATTTAGTGGCTTGAAATAAGAAGTTCATTTGGAAATGAATGAGAGTCAGGTCATTAAGTTGGTCCCTTACAGTTAATCTAGTGTATTTCACTTGTTATTACATCTATCATCAATGATTTAAATGATTGAAATCGCAAGTTCATATGGATACAAATGAGATCTAGGGATTACTTTGAATGCGTGTAATTAGTCCGATGAGTTGAATTTGTTGTTACATCTATAGTGAACGATCTAAAGGATTGAAATCACGCGTTCGTACCAATACAAGTGAGATTTAAATGATTCATATGATCATGCACGCTTAATTGAATGTGTTTAACTTGTGGTTACATCTATATTAAATGACTTAGTAGATGGAAATCACAAGTTTGTATGAAAATGAATGAGATTCGAGTGATTCATTTGGTGTCTTGTGGTTTACCTAATGTGTTTCACTTGTAATTTAGTTGAATGTGCTTAACAAGTGAATTAGGTTAACAATAGGGCACCAAATGAATCACTCAAATCTCATTCATTTTCATGCAAGCCTGTTATTTCAATATACTAAATCATTTAACATGGATATAACAATAAGTCAAGTACATTCAATAAAGTATGCATGATCATATGAATCACTTAAATCTGACTCGTATTGGTACGACTATAGTGCACGATCTAAAGGATTGAAATTACAAGTTCGTATCAATACAAGTGCGATTTAAGTGATTCAAATGATCACACATACTTAATTGAATGTTCTTAACTTATTGTTACATCCATGTTGCCTGATTAAGTGAACTGAAATCACAAGTTTATATGAAAATGAATGAGATTCGAGTGATTCATTTGGTGTCTTATAGTCAACCTAACGTGTTTCACATGTTATTACATCCATGATCAATGATTTAAATAATTAGAACTCACAAGTTTATATCGATATAAAGGAGACCTATGCATTAGTTTGATCCTTTCTATATATGTACACGTGTAGTTAGTCCAATGAGTTGAATTTGTTGTTACATCTATAGGGAAGGTTCTAAAGGATTGAAATCACATGTTCGTACGAATACAAGTAAGATTTAAGTGATTCATATAATCATGCATACTTAATTGAATGTGTTTAACTTGTTGTCACGTCTATAATAAATGATTTAGTAGATTGAAATCACAAGCTTGTGCGAAAATGAAAGAGATTCGAGTGATTCATTTGGTGTCTTGTAGTTAACCTATTGTGTTTCACTTGTTATTACATCTTTAATCAATGATTTAAATGATTAAAACTTACAAGTTTATATGGATATAAAGGAGACCTATGCATTAGTTTGATCCCTTGTAGTTAGTTCAATAAGTTGAACTAGTTCTTACATCTATGGTGATCGATGTAAGGAATTGAAATCACAAGTTCGTATCAATACGAGTGGGATTGAAGTGATTCATTTTATCACATATACGTAATTGAATGTGCTTAACTTGTTGTTACGTCTATATTAAATGATTTAGTAGATTAAAATCATATGTTTGTATGAAAATGAATGATATTGGAGTGATTCATTTGGTGTCATGTAAGTAACCTAATGCGTTTCACTTGTCATTACATATATTTGATCACTTATATTTAATTGAGAGATTAAGTCATTGATTTTCACTTGTTATTACATAGAATTGATTACTTGTATTTAATTGAATGTGCGTGACCATTTCTTACTTACGAATAGAATGACCTAGTGGCTTTGATACCAGAAGTTCGTTCGGAATACATATATAATGAATGACTTAAATGATTGAAATCACATGTTCATGTGGATACAAACGCGTGTAGTTAGTCCGATGAGTTGAATTTATTGTTACAACTATAGTGCACGATCTAAATGATTGAAATCACAAGTTCGTATCAATAGAAGTGAGATTTGAGTGATTCATTTGGTGTCTTATAATTAACCTAATGTGTTTCACTCGTTATGACATCTATGATCAACGATTTAAACGATAAAAACTCACAAGTTTATATGGATGTAAATGAGACCTATGGATTAGTTTAGTTTGATCCCTTGTAGTTTGTTCAATAAGTTGAACATGTTGTTACATCTCATTCATTTGTATCCATACGCACACTAAATCACTCGTCTCTATACGAGTGAGACTTAAGTGATTCATTTGATCACGCATACTTAATTGAATGTGCTTAACTTGTCGTTACGTACATATTAAATGATTTAGTATATTGAAATCATAGGTTTGTATGCAAATGATTGAGATTTGAGTGATTCATTTGGTGTCTTGTAGGTAACCTAATATGTTTCACTTGTTATTACATATATTTGATCACATATATTTAATTGAGAGATTAAATGATTCATTTTCATTTGTTATTACATATATTTGATCAATATATTTAATTGAGTGTGCGTAGCCATTTGTTACATACGTATAGAATGACTTAGTGGCTTGAAATAAGAAGTTTGTTTGGAAATGAATGAGAGCCAGGTCATTAAGTTGGTCCCTTACAGTTAATCTAGTGTATTTCACTTGTTGTTACATATATAATGAATGATTTAAATGATTGAAATCGCAAGTTCATATGGATACAAATGGGATCTATGCATTACTTTGAATGCGTGTAATTAGTCCGATGAGTTGATTTGTTGTTACATCTATAGTGAACGATCTAAAGGATTGAAATCACGAGTTCGTAGCAATACAAGTGAGATTTAAATGATTCATATGATCATGCATGCTTAATTCAATGTGTTTAACTTGTTGTTACATCTATATTAAATGATTTAGTAGATCGAAATCACAAGTTTGTATGAAAATGAATGAGATTCGAGTGATTCATTTGGTGTCTTATGGTTTACCTAATGTGTTTCACTAGTTGTTACATTTATAATGATTCTTAATACGGATGTCCTTAACAAGTGATTCATTTGGTGTCATATAGTTAACCTAATGTGTTTCATTGTAATTTAATTGAATGTACTTAACAAGTGAATTAGGTTAACAATAGGTACCAAATGAATCACTCAAATCTCATTCATTTTCATGCAAGCCTGTGATTTCAATCTACTAAATCATTTAACATGGATATAACAATAAGTCAAGTACATTCAATAAAGTATGCGTGATCATATGAATCACTTAAATCTGACTCGTATTGGTACGACTATAGTGCACGATCTAAAGGATGAAATTAGAAGTTCGTATCAATAAAGTGCGATTTAAGAGATTCAAATGATGACACGTACTTAATTCAATGTGCTTAACTTATTGTTACATCCATTTTGCTTGATTAAGTGAATGAAATCACAAGTTTGTATGAAAATGAATGTGATTCGAGTGATTCATTTGGTGTCTTATAGTTAACCTAACGTGTTTCACATGTTATTACATCATGATCAATGATTTAAATAATTAAAACTGACAAGTTTATATGGATATAAAGGAGACCAATGCATTAGTTTGATCCTTTCTAGTTTGTACGATAAGTTGAACATGTTGTTACATCTATAGTGATCGATGCACAAGTTCACATCAATACGAGTGGGATTTAAGTGATTCAATTGATCACGCATATTTAATTGAATGTACTTAACTTGTTGTTACGTTTATATTAAATGATTTAGTAAATTCAAATCATAGGTTTATATGAAAATGAATGGGATTCGAGTGATTCATTTGGTGTCTTACAGGTAACTTAATGTGTTTCACTTGTTATTACATATATTTGATCACTTATGTTTAATCGAGAGATTATGTGATTCATTTTTACTTGTTCTTACATACATTTGATAACTTATATTTAATTGAATGTGCGTAACCATTTGTTACATACGTATAGAATGACTTAGTGGCTTGAAAAAAGAAGTCCGTTTGGAAATGAATGAGAGTCAAGTCACTATATTGGTCCCTTATAGTTAATCTAATGTATTTCACTTGTTATTACATCTACAATGAATGATTTAAATGGTTGAAATCGCAAGTTTATATGGATACAAATGGTTGAAGTCACTATATTTGTACACGTGTAGTTAGTCCGATGGTTGAATTTGTTGTTACATCTGTAAGGAACATTCTAAAGGATTGAAATCACATGTTCGTACGAATACAGGTGAGATTTAAGTGATTCATATAATCATGCATACTTAATTGAATGTGTTTAAGTTGTTGTTACGTCTATAATAAATGATTTAGTAGATTGAAATCACAAGTTTGTGCGAAAATGAATGAGATTCGAGTGATTCATTTGGTGTCTTGTAGTTAACCTATTGTGTTTCACTTGTTATTACATCTTTGATCAATGATTTAAATGATTAAAACTTACAAGTTTGTATGGATATAAAGGAGACCTATGCATTAGTTTGATCCCTTGTAGTTAGTTCAATAAGTTGAACTAGTTCTTACATCTATGGTGATCGATGTGAGGAATTGAAATCACAAGTTCGTATCAATACGAGTGGGATTTAAGTGATTCATTTTATCACACATACGTAATTGAATGTGCTTAACTTGTTGTTACGTCTATATTAAATGATTTAGTAGATTAAAATCATAGGTTTGTATGAAAATGAATGATATTGGAGTGATTCATTTGGTGTCTTGTAAGTAACCTAATGTGTTTCACTTGTTATTACATATATTTGATCACTTATATTTAATTGAGAGATTAAGTGATTCATTTTCACTTGTTATTACATATAATTGATCACTTGTATTTAATTGAATGGGCGTGACCATTTCTTACTTGCGTATAGAATGACCTAGTGGCTTTGATACCAGAAGTTCGTTTGGAATACATATATAATGAATGATTTAAATGATTGAAATCACATGTTCATGTGGATACAAACGCGTGTATTTAGTCTGATGAGTTGAATTATTTTACAACTATAGTGCATGATCTAAATGATTGAAATCACAAGTTCGTATCAATGCGTTAATTAGTCCGATGAGTTGAATTTGTTGTTACATCTATAGTGAACGATCTAAAGGATTGAAATCACGCGTTCGTACCAATACAAGTGAGATTTAAATGATTCATATGATCATGCATGCTTAATTGAATGTGTTTAACTTGTTGTTACATCTATATTAAATGATTTAGTAGATCGAAATCACAAGTTGTATGAAAATGAATGAGATTCGAGTGATTCATTTGGTGTCTTATGGTTTACCTAATGTGTTTCACTAGTTGTTACATTTATAATGATTCTTAATACGGATGTCCTTAACAAGTGATTCATTTGGTGTCATATAGTTAACTAATGTGTTTCACTTGTAATTTAATTGAATGTGCTTAACAAGTGAATTAGGTTATCAATAGGGCACCAAATGAATCACTCAAATCTCATTCATTTTCATGCAAGCCTGTGATTTCAATCACTAAATCATTTAACATGGATATAACAATAAGTCAAGTACATTCAATAAAGTATGCGTGATCATATGAATCACTTAAATCTAACTCGTATTGGTACGACTATAGTGCACGATCTAAAGGATTGAAATTACAAGTTCGTATCAATACAAGTGCGATTTAAGTGATTCAAATGATCACACATACTTAATTGAATGTGCTTAACTTATTGTTACATCCATGTTGCTTGATTAAGTGAACTGAAATCACAAGTTTGTATGAAAATGAATGTGATTCGAGTGATTCATTTGGTGTCTTATAGTTAACCTAACGTGTTTCACATGTTATTACATCCATGATCAATTATTTAAATAATTAAAACTCACAAGTTTATATGGATATAAAGGAGACCTATGCATTAGTTTGATCCTTTCTAGTTTGTACGATAAGTTGAACATGTTGTTACATCTATAGTGATCGATGCACAAGTTCACATCAATACGAGTGGGATTTAAGTGATTCAATTGATCACGCATATTTAATTGAATGTACTTAACTTGTTGTTACGTTTATATTAAATGATTTAGTAAATTCAAATCATAGGTTTATATGAAAATGAATGGGATTCGAGTGATTCATTTGGTGTCTTACAGGTAACTTAATGTGTTTCACTTGTTATTACATACATTTGATCACTTATGTTTAATCGAGAGATTATGTGATTCATTTTTACTTGTTCTTACATACATTTGATAACTTATATTTAATTGAATGTGCGTAACCATTTGTTATATACGTATAAATGACTTAGTGGCTTGAAAAAAGAAGTCCGTTTGGAAATGAATGAGAGTCAAGTCACTATATTGGTCCCTTATAGTTAATCTAATGTATTTCACTTGTTATTACATCTATAATGAATGATTTAAATGGTTGAAATCACAAGTTTATATGGATACAAAGGTTGAAGTCACTATATTTGTACACGTGTAGTTAGTCCGATGAGTTGAATTTGTTTTACATCTATAGGGAAGTTCTAAAGGATTGAAATCACATGTTCGTACGAATACAAGTGAGATTTAAGTGATTCATATAATCATGCATACTTAATTGAATGTGTTTAAGTTGTTACGTCTATAATAAATTTTAGTAGATTGAAATCACAAGTTTGTGCGAAAATGAATGAGATTCGAGTGATTCATTTGGTGTCTTGTAGTTAACCTATTGTGTTTCACTTGTTATTACATCTTTGATCAATGATTTAAATGATTAAAACTTACAAGTTTGTATGGATATAAAGGAGACCTATGCATTAGTTTGATCCCTTCTAGTTAGTTCAATAAGTTGAACTAGTTCTTACATCTATGGTGATCGATGTAAGGAATTGAAATCACCAGTTCGTATCAATACGAGTGGGATTTAAGTGATTGATTTTATCACACATACGTAATTGAATGTGCTTAACTTGTTATTACGTCTATATTAAATGATTTAGTAGATTAAAATCATAGGTTTGTATGAAAATGAATGATATTGGAGTGATTCATTTGGTGTCTTGTAAGTAACCTAATGTGTTTCACTTGTTATTACATATATTTGATCACTTATATTTAATTGAGAGATTAAGTGATTCATTTTCACTTGTTATTACATATAATTGATCACTTGTATTTAATTGAATGTGCGACCATTTCTTACTTACGTATAGAATGACCTAGTGGCTTTGATACCAGAAGTTCGTTTGGAATACATATATAATGAATGATTTAAATGATTGAAATCACAAGTTCATGTGGATACAACGAGTGTAGTTAGTCGATGAGTTGAATTTATTGTTACAACTATAGTGTGCACGATCTAAATGATTGAATCACAAGTG
>NW_022205210.1:0-20000 GCF_008831285.2 Nymphaea colorata
TTTTTGTACGTCGTATGCCTACCTTCTTTGAAACATTTCCGGTAGTTTTGGTAGATGGAGACGGAATTGTGAGAGCCGATGTTCCTTTTAGAAGGGCAGAATCCAAGTATAGTGTCGAACAAGTGGGTGTAACTGTTGAGTTCTATGGTGGTGAACTCGATGGAGTCAGTTATAATGATCCTGCTACTGTGAAAAAATATGCTAGACGTGCCCAATTGGGTGAAATTTTTGAATTGGATCGCGCTACTTTGAAATCCGATGGTGTTTTTCGTAGTAGTCCAAGGGGTTGGTTCACTTTTGGACATGCTTCGTTTGCTTTGCTTTTCTTTTTCGGCCACATTTGGCATGGTGCTAGAACCTTGTTCAGAGATGTTTTTGCTGGTATCGACCCAGATTTAGATGCTCAAGTGGAATTTGGAACCTTCCAAAAACTGGGGGATCCAACTACAAGGAGACAAGTAGTCTGATACAACATTTCTTTCATATGTCTAGCCTATGTTTCATATAGGGTACTGGAGAAATATTAATTCGAATCATCACCTATTACTCTTGACCTTTACTTGTCTGGGAAATGATCCCAAATGAACAGGTATGGAAGCTATAATTGTAAAACACGATCGAATCTATGGAAGCATTGGTTTATACATTCCTGTTGGTCTCGACTCTGGGGATAATATTTTTTGCTATCTTTTTTCGAGAACCGCCTAAGGTTCCAAATAAAAAGATGAAATGATTTTTCATTATCTCAATTGAAATGATGACCCTCCGATGAGGAGGGTCATCATTTCAACTAGTCCCCGTGTTCCTCAAATGGATCTCTTAGTTGTTGAGAGGGTTGCCCAAAGGCGGTATATAAGGCATACCCCGTAAAGCTTACAAGTAAACCAGATATGAAGATGGCGACTAGAGTTGCAGTTTCCATTATTAAGTGATTTCAAGACCACGATGGATCTACGATAAGATAGTTTATTTACAACGGAATCGTATACAAAGTCAACAGATCTCAAACAATGCACGGAATAGGATTTATGGCTACACAAACCATTGAGGGTAGTTCCAGATCTGGGCCAAGACGGACTATTGTAGGCGATTTATTAAAACCATTGAATTCGGAATATGGTAAAGTAGCCCCTGGATGGGGAACTACACCCCTTATGGGTGTCGCAATGGCTCTATTTGCAGTATTCCTATCTATTATTTTGGAGATTTATAATTCTTCCGTTTTACTGGATGGTATTTCATTAAGTTAGGTCCAGAAGAACGGATAAGTCCTAACTTTCAATAAAAAAAAGAATCACTTAGGATTCGGATTTCTAGGTCATCTCATTCTGTTTGGTAGTTCGACCGCGGAATTCTTTTGTTTCGGTATTTCCGGAATATGAGTGTGTGACTTGTTATACCTATTGATAGTACAGAGAATAAGTCTGTCATCTCATCGAGAGAGATGGTTCTAGCCCGTCAGATAGTCAGTCTAGTATCTGGAGCACGGACTATATGGAATAGATTAAGAACTATTTAAACTATGATTCATACCTACTATTCATACCTCGTGACCGGCCTCCAACTACTATTATTTTTTTCAATTAACTTTTCAATGAGGCGTTTCAGAAATCGAACCACCTTTTTCCTTCAGAATCATGCTTAGTTTGAGCTGAGCGAGGGACAGGACAAATATTTCTATGGATTCTTAGTTATTATATCTGTTCATTGAATAAGTGAAGTGATGATCAAACGAAAGGGTTCCTACTCAGAGAACTCTTTGGTTCTGTTTTGTTCTTTGTTGAATCATCGTGGTTCTAGTAGGAATCTGAGGTTTCAATTGATTCATAGGGTCTCAACAAGATAATTCCTATCAATAGTAAATTCGTATGTATTACGTATAAACAAAAATAAAATAGGGTAAGAGAACATTCAAAAGGCCTGTAACAATCAACATAGGATGAGCCAACTTGATATTTTGGCGCTATCATCACAAAGAAGAGATTTAGAGTTTTGGTTCCCTCATTTTATCTGGAAAGATTGAATCAAGTGAAGTCTCTAAAAGGTTTCAAATCTTTCTTTTCTATTGCACGTTGCAACCAGAACCAGTATTGGGGTGTTTTCGCTTGAGCCGTACGAGACGAAATTCTCATATACGGTTCTTAGAGGGGGAGTCCCTTCGCCTTCGGTTCACCTATCTCAATAAAGTATATGATTGGTTCGAGGAGCGTCTCGAGATTCAAGCGATTGCAGATGATATAACTAGTAAATATGTTCCTCCTCATGTCAATATATTTCATTGTCTAGGAGGGATCACACTTACTTGCTTTTTAGTACAAGTAGCTACGGGTTTTGCTATGACTTTTTACTATCGCCCGACCGTCACAGAAGCTTTTGCCTCTGTTCAATACATAATGACTGAAGCCAACTTCGGTTGGTTAATCCGATCAGTTCATCGATGGTCAGCAAGTATGATGGTTCTAATGATGATCCTGCACGTATTTCGTGTTTATCTCACAGGTGGTTTTAAGAAACCACGTGAATTGACTTGGGTTACGGGTGTAGTTCTGGCTGTGTTGACTGCATCCTTTGGGGTAACTGGTTATTCTTTACCTTGGGACCAAATTGGGTATTGGGCAGTCAAAATTGTAACTGGTGTACCTGAGGCTATCCCTATAGTGGGATCGCCCTTGGTAGAGTTATTACGCGGAAGTGCTAGCGTGGGTCAATCCACTTTGACCCGCTTTTATAGTTTACACACTTTTGTATTACCTCTTCTTACCGCCGTATTTATGTTAATGCACTTTTCAATGATACGTAAGCAAGGTATTTCAGGTCCTTTATAGAGAAGACAGAGCATAGGTATTTGTAATAGATCATATAATATATTGTTTGGGTAGGAACAAAAAAAATAGTATTTGTATTTCATTGCTATAAATATGGATTATTGAAAAGAATAAGACATGTTATTTGGATATTTCCCTTCAACCACGAAGTATTTTTTATTTGATACGAACAGTTGAAGTGGATTCTCGGAGGAGAGGATGGATTATGGGAGTGTGTGACTTGAACTATTGATTGGTCCATGCAGATATATTATCTGCCACATTGGAATTCATAAACAAATGTGTCTCTGTTCCAACCGCCGCCCCCCTGCGGAGCAAGAGGATAGGCTGGTTCCTTTGAGGAGAATCTTTTCTATGATCAGACCCGAATCATGTCATGCATGAATAGGCTTCGTAAGATCTAGTAGAATAAGTGATGTGGCATGATCCAGATTATGTTCTATCTATTCCACTTCCATTTATTTAACTTATAGTAGGGAATGCATTCATTTCCCCTGCATCGACCCCGATCTATGATACTATCGGAGTGAAACACGGGATCTAAGGAAGAATCGAGGCTAGACTTTATTAGTAACAAGTAAATCCTTTGTACGTAAGAAGACTCTAAAAAACAATATTGTGCATCAATTACAAGGTATGAGACAATCCAAAAAGCATTTGATCATGATCGATGTAAGCCTACTTGGGTATTGAGCATTTATTTGTACGAACATAGTTTCCTGGATGGCATATGGATTTTATATGAATCCATTTCATTCCTTTGATTATTGCTCGAGCTGGATGATGAAAAATCATCATGTCCGGTTCTTTCGGGGGATGGATCCATAAGAATTCACCTATCCCAATAACAAAGAAACCCGACTTGAATGATCCTGTATTAAGAGCAAAATTGGCTAAGGGGATGGGACATAATTATTATGGGGAACCGGCATGGCCTAATGATCTTTTATATATTTTTCCCGTAGTAATTCTAGGTACTATTGCATGTAACGTAGGTCTAGCGGTTCTAGAGCCATCAATGATTGGTGAACCGGCAGATCCATTTGCAACTCCTTTGGAAATATTACCCGAATGGTACTTCTTTCCCGTATTTCAAATACTCCGTACAGTACCCAATAAGTTATTGGGTGTTCTTTTAATGGTTTCGGTACCAGCGGGATTATTGACAGTACCCTTTTTGGAAAATGTTAATAAATTCCAAAATCCATTCCGTCGCCCAGTAGCTACAACAGTCTTTTTGATTGGTACGGCAGTAGCCCTTTGGTTAGGTATTGGAGCAACATTACCTATTGATAAGTCTCTAACTTTAGGTCTTTTTCAAATTAAAATAGATCTTGAAATACTAAGGTAAGGCGGGATATTACGTATGTATCTAGTTAGGCATACTTCAAAGTTTATCCTCCTAGATACATCTCTTTCATTTGATTATAGATCTATTCTGAAGAATCCACGAATACAGACTATGCTGAAGATTCAAAACAGACTTTGTTTTTGTTTCTTCTTTTTTCGTTAGTGTGTATATTTTAGTGTGTATATTGATTATATATTACAAATTATTATTCAATTCGAATTGAATAATAATTTGTAATATATAGGAAGAATAATTATAGTATAATTTTATAGTTAGTTTAGTTATAAAAAATAAGAAATAAGATAAAGATAAGAAAATAATAGAAATTTTATTTCATTATTTTCTAGTTAATAAATAGTCTTTCATTTATAATTTTTTCATTTCGTGCTTTCATTCGAAATGAAAAAAAAATTTCAACGGGATTCAAACTGAGTTGAATTTTTAAGCAAGTCGATTGTGAAACCCTTCTGTAGAATGTCGAATATTTGTTTTACGTCTTCTACGCGAAAATGCTCAATTCTCATAAGATCTTCTTGACTTTTACTCAAAAGGTCCAGCAATGTATGTATATTAGACCTTTTGAGACAGTTATAAGTCCTAGGAGGCAATTCTAATTGATCAATAAAAATACGTTTCAATATGATTTCTCTTTTCATATTATCCAATCCATCATCAAAGGTAAAAAAGGGCACACTAGCCCTTTTTTGATTGTCCTCCATATTTCTATTTATGTCCTGTTCCTCCGCATGTAAAAAAGGAATAAATAAATCGATCAAATTACGAGAAGCTTCATAAAGCGCTTCCTTAGGAGTTAAACTTCCATTCGTCCATATTTCAAGAAAAAGTATCTCTTGTTTCTCATTCCCATTCCCATAAGAATGAATACTATGATTCGCATTTCGAACAGGCATGGATACAGCATCTATAGGATAGCTTCCGTCTTGATAGTTATTTGGGGTTCTCGTACAATATCCACGACCCCTCTCAATTTTTAATTCAATGCACAAATCAACCGGTTCCGTTAGGACAGCTATATGCTGTGTAGTATCAACTATTTCTACAGAAGGTGGTGAGATGATATCTTGAGCAGTTACGTGTCTAGGGCCCCTGACATAGATAGATGCGTCGAGAGTTCCGTACAGATCACTTCTAAATACAATTTTTTTCAAATTCATTAAAATTTCATGGACTGATTCTTCAATACCTACTATCGTAGAATATTCATGTGGTACCTTATCAGATTTTGCGCGCGTAATACATGTTCCTTCTAGTTCTCCAAGTAAAGCCCTTCGCATCGCGATACCGATTGTATCGGCTTGACCCTTCATAAGTGGGGATAAAACGAAACGACCATAATAAAGGCGTTTGCTGTCTGCTCTTGATTCAACACACTTCCACTGTAGCGTCCGAGTGGATACTGGTACTTCCTCCCGAACCATACTAATATAATATTATTTGATGAGATCATTTAATTATTTATTTCTCTTGGATTGGAATCTTTTCCATTTTTATTTCTAAACGCGCCTTTTTTTTGGCGGTCTACATCCATTATGCGGCATAGGGGTTACGTCACGTACAAAATTTAATAGTATACCACTTCTACGAATCGCTCGTAATGCTGCATCTCTCCCGAGACCGGGACCCTTTATCATGACTTCTGCTCGTTGCATACCCTGGTCTACTACCGCACGAATAGCATTTCCTGCTGCGGTTTGAGCAGCAAATGGGGTACCCCTTCTTGTGCCCTTGAATCCACAGGTACCCGCAGAAGACCAAGAAACGACCCGACCTTGTGGGTCTGTAACAGTAACAATAGTATTGTTGAAACTCGCTTGAACATGAATAACTCCTATTGGTGTTCTACACCCACTCTTACGTGAACTAATACGGCTATTTCTACGTGAACCAATTCTTGGTATAGGTTTTGTCATATTCTATTTGCCATCTCATAAATATGAGTCAGAGATATACGGATATATCCATTTCATGTGAAAACAAATTCTTTATTTATTTGTACATTAGGTCTCTTAGAAAGTGAAGTTCTTTTTTTTTTATAAATATTATCCCTGTTCCTGTTTATGTTCGGATTAGAACAAATTACTATAATCGTCCTCGCCTACGGATCAGTCGACATTTTCACAAATCTTACGAACAGAAGCTCTATTTCATATTTGTTGTCCTTAATCCGAATCTACTCTTGAAAGAAAATAAGTCTCTTTTCTTAATTCACCTTAAGTTAGTGTTTGAGCCTTAAAATTTATCCCCATGAAAATTTAAATACCTAATCGTTTGAATCTTATTGCGAAGTCTATAAATTAACTCCCCTTGTTGAATCATAACGGCTGACTTCTATTTTACTCTATCTCCTGGTAGTATTCGTATAAAACTACGTCGTATCCGCCCTGAAACATAACTAGAACCAGGTCTTCGTTATCTAAGCGAACCCAGAACATGCCATTGGGAAGTGATTCAGTAATTAAACCTTCAGGATCAATTTTTGTTCTTTCATTCCAGTAACCTCCTTGAAGTATTAACTAATGTAGGAGGAGTGACATTAACAACCCACCCTACTCTCTTTTTCATAAATAGGAAGTTACGTATCAAATTCGTATACCAGATGGATCACCTCACCATATATAAAACAAAATTTCTCCTCCAATTCTTTCTAGTCGAGCTTCTCGATCTGTCATTATACCCCTAGAAGTAGAAAGAATTACAACCCCTATCCCGCCTGAAATCCTAGGAATCGTTGAGAGTTGGAATAGATTCGCAGACCTGGTCTGCTGATACGCTTTAAAATATTCTATGTGCTCTTTTCCTATTTCTTCTATGTCGTAGGTTAAAACCAAGAAATCCTTGTTGTTTTCCCGGTGCTTCCTAACATTTTCGATAAACCCTCTCGTAGAAGTATTTTCACAATGTTTTCGGTAATATTAGTGGATGGTATTCGAACTGTTCCTTTTTTATCCATGTCAGCATTTCTTATATAAGTTATATATCGGCAATAGTGTCTCTACCCATGACGAACTATCATTTTTTTTGCTTGATATAATCAACATGTTTCTTTTTTTATTTTTCATTAAAGGTATATGCCTGAACATAATCTACTAATTTATCCATTTCAAAGACCCTACTACCCATTGTCTCGTCTACTAGCGTCATTATTTATAATACTTCGGGAGCTAATGAGACTATCTTAGTGAAATTTAACTGTCTCAATTCACGAGCAATCGAACCAAAAACTCGGGTGCCTTTTGGATTTCCTTCTGATCAATGACAACTGCTGCATTGTCATCATACCGGATTATCATACCGTTGTCGCGCTTGAGTTCTTTACATGTACGTACAATTACAGCTCTGATTACTTCTGATCTTCCAGGGCATATTTGGCACTGCTTCTTTGATTACAGCAACAATAACGTCACCGATATGAGCATATCGGTAATTACTAGCTCCTATGATCGAATACACATCAATTTCGAGCTCCGCTGTTGTCCGCTACATTCAAAAAGGTCTGAGGTTGAATCATCTTTCTTTATTTGAGTTCTTTCAATGCAAGAGCGAGGGGAAAAGAAAATTTCTGTCCAGAAATAAGTAAACCAGCGATATAGATTAATTTTCATCATTCATAAATATCCCTTTGGTCCGATATCCCTATTCCGCAATAACGAATTTGTTCGTATAGGCATTTTGCGCGCCGCTATTTCCATAGCGGCTCTGGCTACGGTTTCTGATACTCCGCCCATTTCATAAAGTATTCGATCCGTTTAACGACGGATACCCAATATTCAGGAGATCCCTTCCCCGAACCCATACGTGTTTCCGCGGGTCTTAGTGTAACGGTTTGTCGGGGAATATACTACCCATATTTTCCGCCACGCGGCATATCGTGTCATTGCGCGGCGCCCTGCTTCTATTGTCTAAGTGATCCAAGCGGGTTCAAGTGCCTGAAGCGCATATTTACCGAACAAATACGATTGCCCCGATAAGATACTCCTTTCATTCTTCCTCTATGTTGTTTACGAAACCTGGTTCTTTTGGGTTATAGTTGATGGTAGTGTCTCAATTCCATCTCTACTACAGAACCGGACATGAGAGTTTCTTCTCATCCAGCTCCTCGCGAATGAAACGATAAATAAACAATAAATAATATTAGGATTATTTAATGGATGAAATTTCGCGGGCGAATATTTACTCTTTTATATTTATCTGCTTTATTCGTAGGGTCGCTCCATAACCTCTTCGAAGAAATCAGTTCGTTCCCGGCGCGTTCCGCCATCCCGTCCAGTGAATCATTAGATTCGTTTCAATCGAATCCTCCGCAGTCACAGGTTCCGTCGTTCCCATAGCTTCTCCTCCATTAATGTCGAGGTCTGAATTCTGCAATGGAGCTTCTAATTAATCTGTCCCTGAGTCAATCTCCTCAGTCTCTATCGACTCAATGCTCTTTATTTTTGAAATCTATCTCAATTATAGATAATTGAATTATATTATAGTATATGATCCTTATCACATTGCCCTTTCTAAGATGATTCATAGACCATACATATTGGAATAATAATCATTTCTTTTCCCCTTCTCTCTTTCTCTCATCCTTCCATTCATCCGCATCCCTCTATTTGGTTTCACAACTTACACAATCAATCAAGATTCATTTTACTTTATTGAAAAAGGATTTCAGTTGCTACAAATATATGATTATATCTCATATAATGACCGATTCCTTGGATCTTGAGAATACGAAGCAATGAGCTGGTTATTAATTTATATTATATTAGGTAGGGTCCAATTCTTTCTTTTAGTCCCAACGAGTCACACACTAAGCATAGCAATTCTATCATATCAAAGTGGTAAATCGAATTGTTATTCAAACATATATAATTGATCCGTTTTGACTAAACGGAAAAAGACCTAAACTAAATGAGTTTTTGCCCTGTCCATGGATAAGTATCCATGAATAGAATCGCAAGAAAAGGAGCCATTACTCTTCATCCAAAAATATCCAAATTTTATCCCTAATACTCCATAGATAGTTCGAACTGGATAGGAACAATAATCAATTTTCACTCGAATGGTCTGTAGGGGAACCCTACCTTCTCTAATCCATTCAACGCGGGCAATTCGTTTCCATTGAGACGTCCTGCAATTTGTACCTGAATTCCCTTTGCATCCGCTTGTTCAGCTAATTCAATAGCTTTTTTCATTGCCTTTCTAAAGGAAACTCTATTCTTTAATTGCAGAGCGATATATTCTGCAAGAATATTAGGTTGCCCGTAAGGTCTTGCAACTCTTGCGATAGCAATGTTGAGTCTTCGGTTCACAGAATGAAAGCTTTTTTGTACATTAGTCTGTAATTCTTCGATTCCTCGGGCTCGACCCTCTATTAACATATTGGCGAATCCAATATGAATTATGACTTGGATCAAATCGATTCTTTTTTAATATCTATACGTGCAATTCCTTCAAAACCTGAGGATATTCTCATATGTTTTTGTACATAATTCTTGATACAATCCCGTATTTTTTCATCTTCCTGGAGACCTTTGGAATAATTTTTTGGTTGTGCGAACCAAAAGGAACGATGACTTTGGTTGTACCAAGTCTGAAACCAAGTGGATTTATTTTCTGTCCCATATCTACCTACCAATATTCTCTTTCTAAACTAAAAGTCATGTTTTGAAAATCAAATATTTTTAAATTGAAGTTAGGTCTTTCGCTCAATACAATAGTTATATGACAGGTGGGTCTTTTATTGGGTAACTACGTCCCCGAGCTCGCGGTTTTAACCTTTGACGATAACACCTTCGTTGACTTCGGCTTTACTAATAAATAAATCAGCTTCTTTCAAACCCCTATTGTGACTAGCATTTGCTGCTGCGGAATAAACTAATTTGAAAATGGGGTAACATGCTCGATAAGGCATGAGTTCCAGTATCATAAGTGTTTGCTCATAGGAGCAACCGCGAATTTGATCAATTACCCTTCGTGCTTTTGAGCAGACATACCTATATGTCGAGCTAAAGCTCGTATTTCTGTACCGAGGTCTTCTTTATCATAGTCATAGGGTTTTACCTCACACACACCAATAAAAATAAGAATAAATCATGAGAGCACTTATTTAACTTTTGATTACATTAATACATTAACTATATTAATATTATCATTATCGCCGAGATCTATTATCGTTTCTCGCGTGTCCCGGAAAGTCAGAGTAGGCGCGAATTCTCCCAATTTGTGACCCACCATACGCTCCGTTATATAAATAGGTAAATGCTCCTTTCCGTTATGAACAGCAATTGTATGACCGACCATTGCAAATATAATGGTCGATGCTCGGACCAAGTTACTATTATACTCTTTCCTCTGCCTTGTTGAGCTTCTCAATTTACTTAATAAGTGATTAGCCACAAAAGGATTTTTTTAGATGAACGGGCCACAAGTGATTACTCCCCTTCTTTCATTTTTTCATTTTGTGAAGACGAAAAAACCAATTTGATTTAATTTTACATCATTCATTATTTTTCTTTCTCTTCTATTTACGGCGACGAAGAATAAAAATATCACTATATTTATTCCTTTTCCTACTCCTTCTTCCAAGCGCGGGATAACCCAAGGAGTTGTGGGTTTTTTTCTACCAATCGGGGCCCTCCCTTCACCACCTCCATGGGATGGTCTACAGGGTTCATAACTACTCCTCTTACTACAGGACGCTTACCTAGCCAACATTTAGATCCGGCTCTACCCAAACTTTTCTGGTTCGCCCCGACATTACCCACTTGTCCGACTGTTGCTGAGCAGTTTTTGGATATCAAACGAACCTCTCCAGATGGTAATCTTAATGTGGCCGATTTACCCTCTTTGCAATCAGTTTCGCTACAGCACCTGCTGCTCTAGCTAATTGTCCACCCTTTCCAAGTGTTATTTCTATGTTATGTATGGCCGTGCCTAAGGGCATATCGGTTGAAGTAGATTCTTCTTTTTGATCAATCAAAACCCTTCCCAAACTGTACAAGCTTCTTCCAAAGCATACGGCTTCTGGATGTAGATGATGATATCTAGACAGATGGATCTTATATGAATCGTATGATGAAGTACCACATGAGTGGATATATAGGAATCCAAATCTGCCGAATCACTCATGCTACGATCTTCTACATCCTAGGTCTCCCCATTCCGTCATCTGGCTTATGTTCTTCATGTAGCACTCAGACCGAATGACTCTATGAAATTACGTCGATACTTCCATTCCACATATTACGGGTAACGTAGGAGACATCTCTATTTTCCCCCGGGGATCTTTAGAATTACCACTGCTTAGCTTTCAATTCGCCTCTGACCATCAAATGAAATGTGAATAACCCATCCTCCTCTCTTTGAAACAAGGGCGCTTCCGGTTCTATCCGTGCTTCAAACAATTTTGTCTTCTCCATATTACCATATCTCTAGAGTCAATAATTTTATATGAGGAACCACTGAACTCAATCACCTGCTGCCGTTACTCTTCAGTTTTCTGTTGAGGTCTATCCCGTAGAGGTACTCAAATTGGATCAGTGATCGATTTCTAGGTTTTGTCGTAAACCTAATTGGTTACTTCCAATTACGTAAATCAATAGTTCAAACCGCACTCAAAGGTAGGGCATTTCCCATTGATATAGGAACTTCTGTACCAGAAACAATGGTATCTCCAATTATAGCCCCTCTGGGATGTAAAATATATCTCTTCTCACCATCCCCATAGTGTATGAGACAAATGTATGCATTTCGATTAGGGTCGTATTCTATGGTTACGATTCTACCAGATATGTCTTTTGCATTCCGTCGAAAATCGATTTTACGGTATAGACGCTTATGACCTCCCCCTCTATGCCTTGCGGTAATGATTCCTCTGGCATTACGACCTTTACCACAACGATGCTGTCCATAGATCAAATTTGTTCGTGGATTGGATTTCGCTTGACTGTCTACGGCTCCTTTGCGTGTGCTAGGGTAGAAGTTTTGTATAAATGTATGGCCATGTTATTAAGTATTTATTTTTTTTATTTAAGTTCTTTTCTCTATAAGAGGTGGAATAGAATAACCCGGTTGAAGCGTAATGATCATACGTCTGTAATGCATTGTATGTCGCATAATAGGTCCCATTCTTCTACCCTTTCCCGGAGTCGATGGCTATTCATAGCTACTACCTTGACACCAAAGAAGAGTTCGATCCAATGCTTTATTTCTGTCCTAGTTGATCCTGATTCGACATTAGAAGTATATTGATTGTTCCCCAATAACCGAATACTTTTTTCTGTAAATACTGCATATTTGATTCCATCCATAAATCCATTTTCTTCCCTATGAGTTCCAGTATCTATAAGAATTAGAATTCTTACCGTTTCTACCGTTTCTATCTTATTCTTATAGTATGAATATACCAATTAGTTATCTATGGATGATGAGATTCCGTTGATACGGAGCCAATTCTATTATTGAACGTTCCAATTCGCGTGCATCCAGCAGGAATTGAACCTACGAATTTGCCAATTATGAGTTGGGCGCTTTAACCATTCAGCCATGGATGCTTCGCGGAGACTCGTCATCAACGGGGGCTGTCTTTGTGTAAGTGGATTTCAATTGAAATATAATCTTTCGTTTAGGAGAAATCAATGAAACGGCATCAATTCAAATCCTGTATTTTGGAATTGAGAGAGATATTGAGAGAGATCAAGAATTCTCGCTATTTCTTAGATTCATGGACCAAATTCGATTCAGTGGTGTCTTTCACTCACATTTTTTTCCACCAAGAACGTTTTGTGAAACTCCTTGGCCCCCAAACTTGGAGTGTCCTGCTTTCACGTGATTCACAGGGTTCAACAAGCAATCGATATTTCACTTTCACGATCAAAGGTGTAGTACTGCTTGTAGTAGCGGTCCTTATATATCGTATTAACAATCGAAATATGGTCGAAAGAAAAAATCTCTATTGATGGGGCTTCTTCCTATACCTATGAATTCCATTGGACCCAGAAATGATACATTGGAAGAATCTTTTTGGTCTCCCAATATCAATAGGTTGATTGTTTCGCTCCTGTATCTTCCAAAAGGGAAAAAGATCTCTGAGAGTTGTTTCATGGATCCGAAAGAGAGTACTTGGGTCCTCCCAATAACTAAAAAGTGTATCATGCCTGAATCTAACTGGGGTTCGCGGTGGTGGAGGAACTGGATCGGAAAAAAGAGGGATTCTAGTTGTAAGATATCTAATGAAACAGTAGCTGGAATTGAGATCTCATTCAAAGAGAAAGATATCAAATATCTGGAGTTTCTTTTTGTATCCTATATGGATGATCCGATCCGCAAGGACCATGGTTGGGAATTGTTTGATCGTGTTTCTCCGAGGAAGAAGCGAAACATAATCAATTTGAATTCGGGACAGCTATTCGAAATCTTAGCGAAACACTTGATTTGTTATCTCATGTCTGCTTTTCGTGAAAAAGACCAATTGAAGTGGAGGGTTTCCTCAAACAACAAGGAGCTGAGGCAACTATTCCATCAAATGATATGAGCATGTTTCCCATCTCTTCTCGAGAACAAGTGGGATATTTCTTTGCAAAATTGTGCTCAATTCATATGTGGCAATTCCACCAAGATCTCTTCGTTAGTTGGGGGAAGAATCAGCACGAATCGGATTTTTTGAGGAACGTATCGAGAGAGAATTTGATTTGGTTAGACAATATGTGGTTGGTAACAAGGATCGGTTTTTTAGCAAGGTACGGAATGTATCGTCAAATATTCAATATGATTCCACAAGATCTATTTCGTTCAAGTAACGGATTCTAGCCAATTGAAAGGATCTTCTGATCAATCCAGAGATCATTTCGATTCCATTAGGAATGAGGATTCGGAATATCACACATTGATCAATCAAACAGAGATTCAGCAACTAAAAGAAAGATTGATTCTTTGGGATCCTTCCTCTCTTCAAACGGAACGAACAGAGATAGAATCAGATCGATTCCCGAAATACCCTTCTGGATATTCCTCAATGTCCCGGCTATTCACGGAACGTGAAAAGCAGATGAATAATCATCTGTTTCCGGAAAAAATCGAAGAATTTCTTGGGAATCCTACAAGATCAATTCGTTCTTTTTTCTCCGACAGATGGTCAGAACTTCATCTGGTTTCGAATGCTACTGAGAGGTTCACTAGAGATCAGAAATTGTTGAAGAAACAACAAGATGTTTTTTCTTTTGTCCCTTCCAGGCGATCGGAAAAGAAAGAAATGGTTGATATATTCAAGATAATTACGTATTTACAAAATACCGTCTCAATTCATCCTATTTCATCAGATCGGGGATGTGATATGGTTCCGAAGGATGAACCGGATATGGACAGTTCTAATAAGATCTCATTCTTGAACAAAAACCCATTTTGTGATTTATTCCATCTATTCCATGACCGGAACAAAGGGAGATACACGTTGCACCACGATTTTGAATCAGAAGAGAGATTTCAAGAAATGGCAGATCTATTCACTCTATCAATAACCGAGCCTGATCCGGTGTATCATAAGGGATTTGCCTTTTCTATTGATTCCTACGGGTTGGATCAAAAAAATTCTTGAATGAGGTATTCAACTCCAGGGATGAATCGAAAAAGAACTCTTTATTGGTTCTACCTCATATTTTTGATGAAGAGAATGAATCTTTTTATCGAAGGATCAGAAAAAAATGGGTCCGGATCTCCTGCAGGAATGGTTTGGAAGATCCAAAACCCAAAATAGTGGTATTGCTAGCAACAACATAATGGAGGCAGTCAATCAATATAGATTGATCCGAAATCTGATTCAAATCCAATATAGCACCTATGGGTACATAAGAAATCTATCGAATAGATTCTTTTAATGAATAGATCCGATCGCAACTTCGAATATGGAATTCAAAGGGATCAAATAGGAAATGATACTCTGAATCATATAACTATAATGAAATATATGATCAACCAACATTTATCGAATGTGAAAAAGAGTCAGAAGAAATGGTTCGATCCTCTTATTTCTCGAACCGAGAGATCCATGAATCGGGATCCTAATGCATATAGATACAAATGGTCCAATGGGAGCAAGAATTTCCAGGAGCATTTGGAGCATTTCGTTTCTGAACAGAAGAACCGTTTTCAAGTGGTGTTCGATCGATTACGTATTAATCAACATTCGATTGATTGGTCCAAGGTTATCGACAAACAAGATTTGTCTAAGTCACTTCATTTCTTTTTGTCCAAGTCACTTCTCTTTTTGTCTAAGTCACTTACTTTTTTCTTTGTGAGTATCGGGAATATCCCCATTCATAGGTCCGAGATCCACATCTATGAATTGAAAGGTCCGAATGATCAACTCTGCAATCAGTTGTTAGAATCAATAGGTGTTCAAATCGTTCATTTGAATAAATTGAAACCCTTCTATTGGATGATCATGATACTTCCCAAAGATCGAAATCTTGATCAATGGGGAACAATATCAGCATTTTGTTCAATAAGATACCAAAGTGGATGATTGACTCACTCCATACTAGGAATAATCGCAGGAAATTCTTTGATAACACCGATTCCTATTTCTCAATGATATCCCACGATCGGGACAATTGGCTGAATCCCGTGAAACCATTTCATAGAAGTTCATTGATATCTTCTTTTTATAAAGCAAATCTACTTCGATTCTTGAATAATCCACATCACTTCTGCTTCTATTCTAACAAAAGATTCCCTTTTTATGCGGAAAAGACCCGTATCGATAATTATGATCTTACATATGGACAATTCCTCCATATCTCGTTCATCCGCAACAAGATATTTTCTTTGTGCGTCGGTAAAAAAAACATGTTTTTTTGGAGAGAGATACTATTTCACCAATCGAGTCACAGGTATCTGACATATTCATACCTAACGATTTTCCACAAAGTGGTGACGAAACGTATAACTTGTACAAATCTCAGCCTCTTTCAACTTATTGTCAGCCTCTTTCAGATATGAATCTATCTGATTCAGAAGGGAAGAACTTGCATCAGTATCTCAGTTTCAATTCAAACATGGGTTTGATTCACACTCCATGTTCTGAGAAAGATTTACCATCCGCAAAAAAACGGAATCTTTGTCTAAAGAAATGCGTTGAGAACGGCAGATGTATAGAGCCTTTCAACGAGATAGTGCTTTTCAATCTCTCAAAATGGAATCTGTTCCAAACGTATATGCCATGGTTCCTTACTTCGGCAGGGTGCAAATATATAAATTTCATCCTTTTAGATACTTTTTCAGACCCATTGCCGATACTAAGTAGCAGTCACAAATTTGTATCCTTTTTTATGATATTATGCATGGATCAGATATATCATGGTCAATTCTTCAGATTCCATTGTGGGCGATTCTTCCACGATGGAATCTGATAAGTGAGATTTCGAGTAAGTGTTTACAGAATCTTCTTCTGCCCGAAGAAATGATTCATCGAAATAATGAGTCACCCGTTCCATTGAAGTGGACACATCTGAGATCACCAAATGCTCGGAGTTCCTCTATTCAATCCTTTTCCTTCTTCTTGTTGCTGGATATCTCGTTCGTACGCATCTTCTCTTTATTTCCCGAGTCTCTAGTGAGTTACAGACAGAGTTAGAAAAGATCAAATCTTTGATGATTCCATCATACATGATTGAGTTGCGAAAACTTCTGGATAGGTATCCTCCACCTGAACTGAATTCTTTCTGGTTAAAGAATCTCTTTCTAGTTGCTCTGGAACAATTAGGAGATTCTCTGGAAGAAATACGGAGTTCTGCTTCTGGTGGCAACATGCTATTGAGTGGTGGTCCCACTTATGGGGTCAAATCAATACGTTCTAAGAAGAAAGATTTGAATATCAATCTCATCGATATCATCTATCTCATAAGTATCATACCAAATCCCATCAATTCAATCACTTTTTCGAGAAATACGAGACATCTAAGTCGTACAAGTAAAGAGATCTATTCATTGATAAGAAAAAACGTGAACAGTGATTGGATTGATGATCAAATAGAATCCTGGGTCGCGAACAGTGATTGGATTGATGATGCAGAAAGAGAATTCTTAGTTCAGTTCTCCACCTTAACGACAGAAAAAAGGATTGATCAAATTCTATTGAGTCTGACTCATAGTGATCATTTATCAAAGAATGACTCTGGTTATCAAATGATTGAACAACCGGGATCCATTTACTTACGATACTTAGTTGACATTCAAAAAAGGTATCTAATGAATTATGAGTTCAATAGATCCTGTTTAGCAGAAAGACGGATATTCTTGCTCATTATCAGACAATTACTTATTCACAAACCCCGTGTGGGGCTAATAGTTCTCATTTCCCATCTCATGGAAAACCCTTTTCGCTCCGCTTAGCCCTACCCCCTTCTAGGGGTATTTTAGTGATAGGTTTTATAGGAACTGGACGATCATATTTTGTCAAATACCGAGTGACAAACTCCTATGTTCCCTTCATTACGGTATTTCCGAACAAGTTCCTGGATGACAATCAAGGTTATCTTATTGATGATATCGATATTGAGGATCGTGACGATATCGATATTGATGATCGTGACGATGATGACCTTGATACGGAGCTGCTAACTATGCCGAATGTGCTAACTATGTATATGACGCCGAAAATAGACCATTTGAGATCACCTTCATTAGAATTAGCAAAGCAATGTCTCCTTGCATAATATGGATTCCAACATTCATGATCTTTATGTGAATGAGTCGAATTACTTATCCCTCGGTCTATTAGTGAACCATCTCCCCAGGGATTGTGAAAGATGTTCCACTAGAAATATTCTTGTTATTGCTTCGACTCATATTCCCAAAAAGTGGATCCCGCTCTAATAGCTCGAATAAATCAAATACTGCATTAAGATACGAAGGCTTCTTATTCCACAACAACGAAAGCACTTTTTCATTCTTTCATATACTAGGGGATTCCGCTTGGAAAAGAAAATGTCCCATACTAATGGATTCGGATCCATAACCATGGGTTCCAATGCACGAGATCTTGTAGCACTTACCAATGAGGTCCTATCAATTAGTATTACACAAAAGAAATCATTATAGACACTAATACAATTAGATCAGCTCTTCATAGACAAACTTGGGATTTGCGATCCCAGGTAAGATCCGTTCAGTATCATGAGATCCTTTTCTATCAGATAGGAAGGGCTGTTGCACAAAATGTACTTCTAAGTAATTGCTCCATAGATCCTATATCTATCTATATGAAGAAGAAATCATGTAAGGAAGGGGATTCTTATTTGTCCAAATGGTACTTCGAACTTGGAACGAGCATGAAGAAATTAACGATACTTCTTTATCTTTTGAGTTGTTCTGCCGGATCGGTCGCTCAAGATCTTTGGGGACCCGATGAACAAAATTGGATCACTTCTTATGGATTCGTTGAGAATGATTCTGATCTAGTTCATGGCCTATTAGAAAGCGCTCTGGTGGGATACTCACGGACAGAATGCAGTCAGTTTGATATGATCGAGTGACATTGCTTCTTCGTCCGAACAAGGAATCAGTTAGATATGATGCAAAATGGATCTTGTTCTATCGTTGATCAGAGATTTCTATATGAAAAATACGAATCGGGGTTTGAAGAAGGGGAAGGAGAAGGAACCCTCGACCTGCAACAGATAAAGGAGGATGAGGATTATTCAATCACATAGTTTGGGCTCCTAGACTATGGCGCCCTCATGGCAATCTATTTGATTTTATCGAAAGGCCCAATAAATTGGGATTTCCTATTGGGTCAGGTCATTTCGGGACAAGCGGATCATTTATCATAAAGAGGATAAGCTTCAGAGAATGATTCGGAGTTCTTGCGGAGTGGAACCGTGCAGTACCAGACACGAGATAGATCTTCCAAAGAACAAGGGTTTTTTCGAATAAGCCAATTCATTTGGGACCCTGCAGATCAATTCTTTTTCCTATTCAAAGATCAGCCCTTTGTCTCTGTGTTTTCACGTCGAGAATCTTTTGCAGATGAAGAGATGTCAAAGGGACTTATTACTTCCCAAACAAATTCTCCTACATCTATATATCAACGCTGGTTGATCAAGAATACGCAAGAAAAGCACTTCGAATTGTTGATTCATCGCCAGAGATGGCTTAGAACTAATACTAATAGTTCATTATCTAATGGATCTTTCCGTTCTAATACTCTATCCGAGAGTTATCAGTATTTATCAAATCTGTTCCTATCTAATAACGGAACGCTATTGGATCAAATGACAAAGACATTGTTGAGAAAGAGATGGCTTTTCCCGGATGAAATGAAACATTTGATTCATGCACCAGGAGAAAGATTTCCCATTCCTTAGCCGGAAAGATATGTTGGCCGTGAAAGAGGGATTAAGTGGAACAGAATTGACCGGGTGGTAGAGTCGTGGAACACTTGTTTATTCCATATTTTGGACCTTAGCTCCATGGAGCAATATGCTACTGCTGAAACATGGAACAATTGAAATCTTAGATCAAAAACACTATGTATGGATGGTATGAACTGCCTAAACAAGAATTCTGGAACGGCGAACAACCAGAACCTATTACTCACTACATCAAACAATTTCCATTAATGAAACATGTAAATCCATTGGAAAATCAAAAATGCGCATGTCCGATGAAATGGTTTTGCTATCTGCTCAATAACGAATCATTGGTTTAACTGAATAACTCAATCAAATAGATAGACCTTCTCTTCGTCTCAGGTCGATAGATCTTCTCAATTGGAATATCTCTTATATGGATAATACACATTCCAGTTGACCGAGCCT
>NW_022205210.1:37500-41242 GCF_008831285.2 Nymphaea colorata
TTGGTCACAAACGCTTTTTGACAGGCATTTGCTGCAATTGGTCGGGTAAACCAAAACCTATTAACAGATAGGAACACATTCCACTAGTTCCCAAAAAATATGGATTTGTATCAAATTGGGACTAGTAACTAATCCCAGCATCGCTGTATTGAAAAAACTCATATAAGCAAAAAATCTCAAATATCCTCGGTCATGAGACATATAATTATCACTATAGATAAGAACCAGGATTCCAACAGTAGTGATTAATATCGACATAATAGAAGTAAGTGGATCAATCAAGTAGCCGAATTCTAAGGAAAAATCACTAGTGATGCTCCAAGACCATAGATATTCATAAATTGAGCTACCATTGATTTGCTGGATCGCCAGCTTAGTGGAAAAGACCATAACTATACTTAACAATAAAACAGCGGGAAAAGCCCATATACGACGAATATTTTTTGTTGCTGTCGGATTAAGCAGGAGTTCCAATCCTATTAACATAGTAACTAGAAGCGGAACGAAAGGTATAATCCATGCATATTGATATGTGCGTTCCATAACCATAATAATAAAATTAAATCAAACCTTTTTCCTCTATTTCTTCTAATTAATTATATTAATTATTGTTCCCAATTCACATTCATCACCAGTTCTTATTTATTTTTTTTTTTAACACAAACCAAAATAAGGATACGAAAAGAATATTCTTTTTTATTAATCTCGCTCTTCCTCGACTATTTAAAATTTGACCCAAGGAGTTACAATTGAATTGGTCAAATGATATAATTAAGCAAATTATTGCTTAATACTAGGGGTGAAGTAATTATTAGCTTTTGATATGGATCATGAGATCCGCAAATAACTCAACCCAACAAGATCTTTATCCAAAATCATTAACTAATTTAAATTTAATTTGAAACTGATTGATTGGCTTCCACCAGAACTTGTGGGAAATTCTATGATACTTGTAACCTCCCATATGGGTGAAGTAAGAAGGTGAAGTAAGAGGTTACTTAAATTGCCTTAATCAAGTTCAAGTAATGTTCAAGTAATGGATCATTGAACAAAAGTATTATTCGAATCGTGGGGGCGCTATGCTTTAATGGGATCAATTGGTAGAGAAAATCTTATTGTTTTATCTCATGTAGGTAATTAATTTCTGGTTATTGTTATTAAATGTATTACGACGGTAGGTATATGTAGGTTATATATATGGTCTATTTGAAATAGACTGAGATAGGAATTGTAACCTTTTATTTTATTTATTTTTCTTTTTATATTATTTATCTGCGGGGGTCGATTTCATCGGTAGTTGATACCATCGATCCTAATGAATGGAGATATGAAACAATTAGTACAATTTTCTTTCTTCTGAGATTTTCATTGTATGCAATAATAATGATAATGAATACTTCAAAAAGAGAAAAAAGATAACTATTTTTTTCTATGAGAGTTATACCTAGCGAATCGAATCTCCTTTCTTTTTATTCTCCAACTTGAGTTTGAGTCCCTAGCAATAATTTAGTTTAGTCCCTATTATATGCTATATGCGCATATTTGTATGTTATGAAGAAAATCTATAACTAAATAATAGATATATGAATAGAAAGAATTAATGATCTATTTTGAACAATACATGTCTTTCACATTCAACTTAGAAAAGTTCATTTTTGCATGGCGGTTCCAAAAAACGTACTTCTATATCAAAAAAGCATATTCGTAGAAATTTTTGGAAGAGAAAGGGATATTGGGCAGCGGTAAAAGCTTTTTCTTTAGCTAAATCCATTTCTACCGGTTATTCAAAAGGTTTTTTTGTACGACAAAAAAATGAAATAAAAAAAGCAAAGAATAATAATAATGTGATAAGAAACCCTTCAAATGATCTAAATCAACATCAATCAATGATTGGATAAATTAATGATTCTGTATCATATATTGGGCCTCAAAATGGCACTATTTGTGTTTTAAAGGGCGTTATTAGACGCAAGATACAAGGTTCAATATAGTGAATAGAGTGCATTTTTATATGATTTGCGAGATGGGGATTGCCATTTTCCCCATCGATTCACTATTTTCCCCATCGATTCACTATTACTAAGCTTTAAGGTAAGCTAGTAACAATTATGGAACCTTCAAATATTGACTTGAATGGCTATTCTTCGATTGATTCAATAATCATCTATTGCAATTGCATTGAACCTCTCAATATCGACGATTGAATATGCATGAGTTAGTATTACTTCGAACAAGCCGCCATGGTGAAATCGGTAGACACGCTGTTCTTAGGAAGCAGTGCTAGAGCATCTCGGTTCGAGTCCGAGTGGCGGCATTCTCTAAAACAAAAAAGGACACACGGATCCTTTAATTCGATACCATATTTACATTCGGTAATTAAGGAAGGGTTCCCTTTTTTTATAACTATAAAAACAAAAATGATTGTTTATGATATTTGCAACTTTAGAACATATATTAACTCACATATCTTTTTCGATCATTTCAATTGTGATTCCTACTCATCTGATGACCTTGGTCTATGAAATTGTAGGACTATGTGATTCGTCAGAAAAGGCATGATAGCTACTTTTTTCTGTATAACAGGATTATTAGTTACTCGTTGGATTTATTCGGGACATGTACCATTAAGTGATCTATATGAATCATTAATGTTCCTTTCATGGAGTTTCTCCCTTATTCATATAGTTCCATATTTTAGAAACTATAAGAATTTTTTCAGTAAAATAACCGCCCCAAGCGCTATTTTAACCCAAGGCTTTGCCACTTCGGGTCTTTTAACTAAATGCATCAATCCGCAATATTAGTGCCTGCTCTCCAATCCGTTGGTTAATGATGCACGTAAGTATGATGTTGTTGAGCTATGCAGCTCTTTTATGTGGATCTTATTATCCATAACTTCCTGGTCATTACGTTTAGAAGAAAGATAGATATTTCGGTAAACCAATCATTTATTAATTAGTTCATTTTCTTTTGATGAGACCCAATACGTGATTTTTCGTTTAGAATTATCACAGGTATCATTGACTCAGCGATTGGATTCTTGGAGTTATCGTGTCATTGGCTTGGGTTTTACCCTTTTAACTATAGGTATTCTTTCAGGAGCAGTATGGGCTAATGAGGCATGGGGATCTTATTGGAATTGGGACCCCAAGAAACCTGGGCATTTATTACTTGGACGTATTCGCGATTTATTTACATACTAGAACAAATAAAGTTTGCAAGGTGCAAATTCAGCAATTGTGGCTTCTATGGGATTTCTTATATTTGGATCTGCTATTTGGGTCAATCTATTAGGAAGAGGGCTACATAGTTATGGTTCATTCACATAAACATCTAATTGAAGAAAAAAACTGCAGAATACATAGAAAGATTGTACACATACCCTTTCATTCTCATATACCCCTCTCATTACCATAATATTATTAACCATAATATTATTATCTCATTTATACATTATATGTATAAGGTGAAAGATATATATGTAATCAGAAATATCTGTAGTTAAATAATAAAAACTACAGATATTTCTGATTACAATTTCCTTCATTTAATTGCATTTTTGACTTGATAGAAGGAAAAATCTTCTTTTCCTTTTGATTGGTCTAGCCAACGATTGATTTGTTTGTAAACAGCAGTGCAGGATTATTGGATTGGATCTTCTGTGCTGCCCATAAACCATAAAAAAATCCATCCATGAAAGCTACCCATGAAAGTAATTAGATAGAATAGTTTCTACCTTGTC
>NW_022205211.1:0-25936 GCF_008831285.2 Nymphaea colorata
CCCAACCCCAACCCCAACCCCAACCCCAACCCCAACCCCAACCCCAACCCCAACCCCCAACCCCAACCCCTTAATGTATAATTGTTGACCATATCAATCATATAACGGATAGCATCATTATCACATAAGGTTATAGTATAACCATCACTCTAAGAGATAGTGAAGACATTATTCGTCGCCCTGCTTTATCCTTGCAGCTACTTCGTCGAAGTCTTCCAGCCTGATGAAGGAAGCCTAGTTCCTCTTTGACCAGCCATAGAACTAAAGCAATTCAGTAAAAAGGTTGGCGTGGTAGGGACTGCTACCGTATCTAACGAAAATATCCCTCAGAACGTCTACGCTGATTTCCTCCTCTTTGCCCCCTGCTATCTTCAGCTGATGCCTTATGCCTTCCATCTGAGTCATCAGCAGTCGCTTGAGTTATCTCGTTGCTTCGCTTATCTCTCTCTACGACTCCAGATCCCTCTCTAGCAGCTTCTTGAGCACCTGTTTCGCGATGATGTTGGATATGCCTGCCTGTTCCTCCGCTTTCCAGACCGTCCTCAACTACGAACCGAGCGATTTTGACGATATGCTCAGGACTGATATCGTATCCGGATGACCTGAGGTTGGTGGCAAGCTGGCTCACCGTTATCGTTTCTTTCGCAAAGGGGTCGATGGACAGCGAAGTTTTAAGCTTTATCCTCCTTCCTACCTGCTTCTGCACCTCAGGAGGAGGCGTTATCTTCAGCAGGCTATCGATGAATCTCTCCGTGTTTGCTTGGCTCTTGAACAGCTGGAATACTAGTGACTTGACTGCTGATTTGATTTCGAGGATGGTGACTTGGCGACCTATTGAGTTAGTCTTCACGAGAGCTTGCGGTTCGGGTCTCTCGGGCCTTTCTCCTCGCTACTTGCTATTCAAAAAGTCCAGTTTTGTAGATCTGGTTATAGCGTTCATATTTTTCACTGAGGGAATTGATTTGCTCCTCGTATTCAGCTTTCTTGCGAGCGTGGTCGAGCTTGCGCTCCTCTAGCTGTTTCTTCAGCTATTTGGTCCATTCCATCATGTAGTCGTAGGTTTTATTTTTTTCCCTCATTCCTTCTCGAGCCTGATGATGGTCGAATGCTTTTGCTGGATGTGGTCCTTGAGTTGCTAATACTCTGAGATTTCCTTCTTCCTATCCTTGAGCCGATGGCGCAGCAGCTATATTTCGTATTAGAGTCCTTCGCTTTAGGCTGAGAGCTCTCTCACCGCCTCACTCTATCGCTTTAGTGAAGCTTTTTTGCACTAGAGGTCTCTAATCTTGATCATTCGCTGCATTTCCATCTTTTAGATCTTGTACTCCTCGCGCCCTTGGTTGGTCTTCTCGAAGATGCGCTGCAGCTAATTCTTGATTCTGGCGAAAGCTGACTACAGTTGGGTTATTTGCGTCTTGTTGAAGTCTTCTTCCTGCATGCGCTTTAGGACAGCTAGCGCTGGGAAGCCGTCATCTATTTCAGCCTTTGCTTCTCCGACTAGAGAGTGCTTATGTACACCTTAAGCTCCTGAACAGTGCTTGCCTCACTGTTCCGAAACATGCGCTTGAGGCGGTCCTTCGCTTCTCTCGCCTCTTGGAACAGTGTCCTCCTTGCTCGCAGATAACGTCGCTAGTTTTTGCTTTCTTGTGGTCCTGCTGGAAGGTAAACTCAACTTCTTTAAAAAAGTTTCCAACTTTTTGTTATGGTTTAGAGCTGATTAATACTCTTCCCGAAGCTGATCATTTAGCTTTTCCAAGTTCTTTACCTATTGTCTCTTTTCAACGTTCTCCTTTCTTAGGGTGATGGCGTCTTTGAACATGTTAAGAGGCTTGATCTGGAGGGATTTTTTGTTTTAGAAGCCCTGGTAATGCAGATCCACCTGGATAACTGCTTTTTCGTCTTGTTACTATTAGCTCTCTCCACCGGACTCGTATTCTTGGATGGCTTTGAGGATGTTAGCCTGCTTCTTGTTTTCCTCTCTGAGGTCCAGGAGCAGCTGAGAGCTGTCACATTTAAAACTACTCATTGGAAATTATAATTTCCATCGAAATTAGCCAAAAAGCTCACCCAGCTTATGCGAAAAATAATTGAAGAATAACTTACCATCATCTCATGAGCTCAATCAAAAAACCAGTCATGGCTGCTTTGCTCAATTAACTCGTCAGCAAACTCTATTCATTATAATTCTATTGATGGAGCCATAGTTTTACGCTCATTTTTAGGACGATAGGACTTAGAAATAGATCAGGCTCACTAACAACTTAGCTAGAGCCTTGACCATTGTCAACCTAAAGAGAATCTAATAAAGCAAACAGCCACCACCTTCAACCGGCATCAAGCGTTAAGATTTACTTTACGTATGCTTTACTGGCCTTCCTCCAATAGCTGGGTAGTTCGACCAACTCGGAATCGTAGGTGAAAAGATTATCATTTATCCTCAGGGTATTAACCCAACATCACCGAAGAGGAAGCAAAAGCTAAGATATAATGCTCACAGATAGAGCAGCAAGCAGAAATCATACACAAACGATTGAGGGATCGAAAAGACAAAAAAATGGTTTTCATTTATCATTCCTTCGGCACTACTCTCATGAGCACTCTATTCAGATTATACTATGCAGAATATCTTCCTAAAGTCATAGGACTTATCGGAATAGGAGCTTATCCGATTAGATTCCCTCCTGACTTTAAAACTCTGCAAAAATCACTTGAAATCGTCACTAAACAGTTTCTATCCTAAAATGCTGATGAGCTATACAAACAGCATATAGAGGAATACTCAAAGAAAAAACTGGTGGTGGACAAGAACAAGTATGTATTCATATGCCGTACAGTAGCTTTCTGCCAAGGATTAGCTTTTAAGGAAATGTTTAGTTGGATTAGGCAGTTGCCTCCTGTGCTGAAGTGCATCATATATGGAAGCGAGGATAATAGAATCAACGAAGAATATCTCAACGAAGCTGCCATCTACTATTGCTACAAGAGAAAGCTCTAGCCTTCATACGAAGGAAAAGTTAAAACCATCTTGAAAGACAATTATAACATCAAAGCTGAAAACGCACAGGAAAGATTCGTATATCGAATCTAAGGAGGCAAGCACTCCGTACACATTCAAAAGAGGTTTAACCAGCTTTTACGCAAAATAATTGAAGAGTATCTTACTGTTATCTTATTGGCTGAATCAGAAAGAAGTTATGATTGTTCAATTATCTTGTCAAAAACTGGATATTGATTATAATTCTATTTGATGGAGCCATAGTTCTACGCTCATTTTAAGGATGACAGGACTTAGAACTAAATCAAGCTCACCAACAACTTAGCTAGAGCTTTGACCTTCGTCAACCTAAACGAATCAGTAAAGCAAACAATCTATTCCTACAAAGGGTATCAGTAGGAAGGACTTTCTCTACGTCTGCTTTACGGGCCTTCCCCCCATCGATGATTAGTTCGAACACCTCGGAATCGTAGGCGAAAAGATTATAATTTATCCTCAGGGATTCTAGCCTAACATCACTGAAGAGGAAGCAAGGCTAAGATATAATCCTCACAGATAGAGCAGCAAGTAGAAATCATACACAAAAGACTGAGGGATAGAAAAGATAAAAAAATGGTCTTCATTTATCATTCCTTCGGCTCCACCCTCATGTCCGTTCTCTTCAGATTGTACTATGCCGAATACCTTTCAAGAGTTGTAGGACTTATCGGTATAGGAAGTTATCCTGTTAGGTTTACTCCTGTCTTTAAGGTTCTGCAGAAATCAGCCGAAACCTACACTAAGCAGTACCTATACTAAAATGCCGATAAGCTTTACCAATAGCATGTCGACGAATACTCAAAGAAGAAACTGGTGGTGGACAAAAACAAGTATGTCTTTTTGTGCCGTACAGTAGCCTTACGTCAGGGAATAGGCTTTAAGGGCATGTTCAGCTACACGAGGCAACTGCCTCCAGTGCTTAAATGCCTAATATACGGTAGTCAGGATAATAGGTTCGGCGAGTAATATCTTAGCGAAGCCGCCATCTATTACTGTTACAAGCGAAAGTTTTCGCCTTAATACGAAGAAAAAATTAAATCTGTCCTGAAGAACAAATATAACATCAACGCTGAAAACGCTCAGGAAAGATTCGTCTATCGAATCTAAGAAGGAAAGCATTCTGTACACGTCCAGAAAAAGTTCAAATAGATCCTGACCAAGATCATCGACGAGTATCTTTCCATCCTCTAATCGATCCATACGAACTGACGCCATATGATTGTGATTCCTTTAATAACCTTCTTTCTGATGAGCAGCTTCATGCGTGGTTTGGCAATCATATTATAATTTAAACATGAGGGAAAAGTCTGGCAAGAAAGGCCACCGCCGCTAGATAAGCAAATAGCTGATAAAGCGGCGACTCATGGAGGACCTCTATCCGATTCCTCGCCAAAAATAGCCAACCTCCCGCATGAAGATGAAATCGGCGCTCAACATCAAATTCCTGAACACCCTGGAGTTCCTGGAGTACAACCAGGTGGAGGTGTTGATGCTGCACAAATTCTAGTAGAAAGTGGCACACTAGCTGGTCATCCCGCCCACCCTGCTGGACTACGCCTTTGAATACCTCAAGATCGATAGCAACATATACCAACTGGTAAAGAAACTGGTGAACATGCACCACAAGCTGGACTAAATCAACGAGGAGCACTGATGTACTTGCTGAAGAACCTCATATCGACCGCACGGGAATAGCTGAAGAGCATCGTCACTCTTCTCTTCTTCTACCACTTCGTATGCGTCAACGTCGAATAGTACCGCACCATCATGAAGGAATTCCAAAGGGCCAGGATCTACGAACTGGCCTCCTCCCTCACCTACCCCAAGAGCGAACTGATCACCAGCAAAATACTCTCAGTCGTCCTCATCATCATGATCAAGTACAATTAAACCTAAAGCGTATTCAAAGTCGGCGCAAAAGTCATACAGCTCAGAAGAACGATTGAGAAACATACCCCAATCGCGAAGATCTAAGAGTGAACCACGAGCATGCCAGAGTCACCCTGTTCTTCAGCGTGAATATGTCGAAGCATTGATAAAGCACAACTACAATCCTTACTAGCTGATGGCCCTAGTGCAAGACGAACTCATGATCGCCAACGAGGAGAAGAACAGCCTCATCACCAACCAGATCTCCGAACTCTTCAAGGAGGAAATGCTGAAGCTGAAGAGATAGTGCAGTCCAAGATTGAAGAGGACTACTACACAACTACCACTCGCAGGAAAAGGTAATCCAGGACCACCAAAACAAGGACAAGGTGGAAATGGCCATCAAGAAGTTCAAAAGGAGGAAGTCTCTCAACTGTATGACGCCCAAGTAATTCGACAACAAGTCAGCGAAATCAGCATCTTTCAGAGCGACCAGCCGTTGAAAAACAACGAAAATGCCTCTGCCACCTCGAAGAACTTCAAGAACGTGTACAATCCGCCAGACACTGTTAAGAACTTCTCAAAACTAACATCTTAGAGCAATCTGAAGAAAGCAAAAAACTGGTGAAAACTTCATTCTTCTAAGGAAGCTCGAACGACTGCGTTTCTCAAAAATAGATCTAAAAACAGTAGAGTAGCTATCCAAACAGAACGTTTAGTGTAAGCTGAAGAGCAAATCGCGATAGAAAGAAGTCAACCCAACACTATTCATGAAGCTGAGCAGCCTCTACCAGCTCACCAACAACTACACTCTCAAGAAGGACGACAAGGCCATTCAGAAGGAAAAACTGGAGAAAAAGACCAACATCGAGAAAATATATCGGAATTTCTCCAACCTCAACAGGATAGTGAGGGAAATCCCACGAAAACAGCTAGAAAGGTAGTTTTAGAACTTCCAGAGTGTGCAGGTAGGGACTAAGAGCGAAATAAAGGAAATGCTTTCCACCGAAATAATAAACTTTTCGGCTGGTCTTCAAAATGGAAACTACGAGATTAGCTCTATCCTCAACAACAAGGGCTGCTGTAGCTATAGTTCATCAAGTGTGGCTGGAGGAACCTATCTAATCGCAATAAAGATAGAAGTTGAAACGTAGGTTTTCATCTTAAGGGTGGCCTTAATGGAAAAGATATAACATCGTCCTGAACAGAGGCAGTAATGTGCTGTGCGAAAGATACGTAACAATCTGGCCGACCATTAGATACTTAGTGAACAAAAAGTTGTACCAGTACAGCATATTTAAAAGATATTAGAGCCAGCTTCTGATGAGGAAATGCCCTAAGTTAGCCTGATTCAGCTGTAAAGCGAAATATACCTGTAGAAGTTCGGTTTCATTTCGAAGGAATAGATTGAAGAAATCAATATCTGCTTGGACAGTGTGTTCAAATCATACTAATATCAAGGCAGTATTCATATGCTACCTAATGGCCAGTTAATCAAGATTAACGATTAAATCACCTTTCCTTACCTCTTGTCCTTCGATAAGGAAGACGCTTTAACGATGAAACTTAACCTGCTCACTGAAATCTACTTGTCAAGCACATAGAAAATCACCCTCATCACCTTCATTTACACTAACTTAGACAAGCATTTCCTGATCCAGGTGGTGACTAGCAAATAAAAGATGATCAACATCATCAAAAATAAGGAATAGCTGGGGTTATCCTAATCATCACTAACCTCTAGTCCTTCCGCACCAAGATTTAGAGCCAAATAACGATATACTGGCATGACTTATAGCGAAGCCTCATCATCTTTGACGATTTCAAGAGATTCGTTATAGAGATTTGCACTCACCAAGTAAAGAACAAACACTTCGCCAAAAACTTGTCAATTATTTCAAAAACAGGCTCTTCATCAAGTACCATCCGATCTTTGCCTGGCAGTGCATCTTCACCCAGGAGCCAAGGCCAAAGATATCTACACCAAGATCAACGAAAAACAGACCATAAGTGATATAGAGTTTGATAGGCATTTTCGAAGGCATCGCATGGAGACAGTCTAAAGCTATTGTGATGACCAAACTTAGGGTCAAAAATAAACCATCACTCCGATTAAATCTTACAATTGCAGGCGGAAAAGGAAGGACGAGCATGCTTATTTGCAAATGATATAGTCCAGCAGGCTAGCGCCGAGAATATGGAAAAGAAAATGTTCAAAAGCAAAGAAAAATGTGGGATTTGAGAGGAAGTAACTTTGGAAACAATAAAGAGAATAGGCGGCAAGGAGTATCTTATGGTGCTTAACGTTATAGAAGAGTCAATAAAGGAGAATGGATCGCCTAGCTATCAGTTATCAACCGCAGAAGCGAATCTAAGCATAGGATAATGCTCAACCATATGGATCTCTTTCGCATCTATGAAGTTGAGCAATTCAAGAAGAAAAAAGTCGAAAAAGACTTATTCTAGTTTGAGGTTAAGGCCATGATCGGGCATAGAAAAACGCAATGCTAGTGTAACTTATAAACTCCACTTCCTTCTACTACAACTACCACGTCTCTAAGATTTGCTTCCAGAAGGGCGGAAACCTGTTTCGGCACAATTTCAGGCAGCAGCTCAAGCTGGACCAGCAGATGGCCAAGAGGAGGGAAAACAGAAACATAATAACGCTCAACCACCACCCTCTGCTGGAGCAGTTCAACTTATACTGCAGGCTAAGGATAGCCAAGCCCATCAAAGTAAGTGGGAAGTTCGGGTTTTTGACCTTGAAGCATAATTTCATCCTCTAGCAATCTTTCTGGGAAATTATCCTATAGTTTCCACGGAGAAACACCCATTATGTGCATTACCTGAAGGAGGAAAATCTGATATTTTACATCTCAGACCACCGTAAGCGAAAGTCGCATGATTCAAGCATCATCAACTCTTTTTCCTACTTCCAGGACAGTCTCAGCGTCTCCATGACCGAGCAAAGCCAGGAAGACGTCATCAACTTCAAGACAAGGCTACTCCACTTAATAAACATGAAATAGATCAAGGTTATAGAGCAGGGGGATAGGTACATGCTTGCCATCTTCGACTAGGAATTTGAGCTGAGAGAGAGGATAATCCAGCAGTACGATCCATCAACCATTTCGCTTTACAACGTATGGGTGAACAGCGAAGCCATCGAAGTGGACCTTTTCTACGAATCCCTCAGCGAAACCGAAGATTCAAATGCCTCAGCGCCAGTTCCTGCTTCCTCAACGACTTCAAAAAGTAGATAATAGGGCATATCGAGCTAGCCTCTGCGTTCCGCTTCTACGAGATGGAGAACAAGGATACCAACGAGGAGGATTTCTACCTGAAGAGGGTGTGCCAGTTCTACTTCGATTTCGCCAAACAGCAGAAACTCAAATACGACAAGCACTATCATCGAAGAATCGTGGAAATGCGCTCCAGAGATGAACTTAGATGACCGTATGCATTTTTGACCTTTGTGATCTTATTGACTTTTTTCACATCAACAACAAAAGAAACGAAAAATAAAACTCAATATAGATACAATCCAACCCAACTAAAGTGTGCGTACATGGTGTGTGGGTATGTTATATGGAAATGCGTTTGGTTTGAGTGTTAAAGAACTATAAAATCATTGGCGATTGCGCTGGGCCACATGGAAAATGCGTCTCAGCTCTCCCTTGCTCCTTCCGATGTACTCCAGCACTTCCTTCCACGAGTTCATCCCCAATCTCTGCCTGATGTGAATGAACTCCTCTTCCGTCCTGTTCTCGCCCAGCAGCTCCTTGAACCGCAACAGCTGATCCTCACTTGGCTGGAGCTCTGGCCTGCTGGAGCCGTTCCAGACGAGCTAGTCCTCCATCGGCGGTAGGCGCTTTTGAGGGGAGGAGCGTGCGGAAGGGAAGCTTGGTACGCTAGCCAGTCCTGACGATGGCGGTATGACGGTCTTGTTGACTATTAGAAGGGACTCAGGCAAGTAGTCACTGAAGTCCTGCACGTAGGCTCTCACCTTGCGCCGCTTGCTCTTCTCCTCGCGCAGCGTCAGCGCCGGCTCTGAGCGGATGGCTGGCAGGGGGAAGGGGGAGGATTGTCGGCGACTTCTTCGTTGCTGAGGGAAGGCGATTCTATGCCTATGGGCTTTCAGGGTCTGCCTCCTGGGCGTATTGAGTGTGTTTGATGTCCTGTGGAGAGTGTTGCTGGAGCTGGAGGAAGGGCTGCTGCTGGAGTTGGCTGGCTGGGACTGCTGGCGGTTCTAAACTGCTTAATTATCTTATAAATCCATTGATTATAAGGCAAAGCCCTCCGGATTTATTTATTCGATTATTTTGGGCAAAGCTGCAAGTCTTCCCCAAGGAACGTATTGATGAAAATGGGAGCATTATTATATATGCTAATTCTAATGTTTTGAAGAAAGTGAAGAGTATTGGCTTACATTTATCAAGTTTTGGCTACTGAAAAAAGAACGGCAGGCTTGCATGGGTGAGATATTAGAATTTGATGATAATTTGACAGTAGTAAACATCAAATAAAATTATTCGGGGATGAGCCTCCAGTTTCGGCCACTGGTCAGTTTCTTTTCTCCCTGCTGCTCAGGAAAGTGAGAATGGACAGCTTTTTCTCTCTCTTTTGATGGTAGAGATCCTGAGGAGAGGCACTCTTCGGCAGGGATGCACTTGCGCCATGTTCAAAAGCAGGCCCGAATGCATGGTCTTAGAGGGTGTGGACGAACTGGATTGGCCTAAGTAAGAGCGGGCGTTACCTTGGAGTGGGCGCAGGCGGCAGCATCATCACTTCCTCCTATGTCGTCATCTATGGCAAAGCTATAAAAAATAAAGTAATAAATCTATTAGGGATCGAAGCACTTATTCTATAAAAGAAATTAATTCTGATCATTCATTTAAGCAGTAATCAACTCTCCTCCTTCTACTCACTGGCCGCCTTTGGAAGCTATGGCTTTACCTCCACTTCCTTTTCCTATTTTGCGAAGGGATTCTCCTTCTTACCCTATATCAAAGTGCCGTCTCTGCGAGTTACGCGTAAAAAGTATTGCGGCTTGAGCACTCCCTCTTATCCCTCGGTGAGTATGACGTTGTTGGAGCTTATGAAGAACTCAATGCCGTCCTTGATGGCAGCCGCCAGGTCGATTTCGATGATGATATCGCATGAGCCTCGCATGCCAGAGACCACTCCTTCCTCCTTGGGCATGCCAGGGGCGAAGTGGATGTGGTTCCTGTTCATCCTCTTGAGGCCTCCCTCCTTGATCAATGGCCAAAATTTGGAGAAGGTGCCGTGTACGACGGTGGGAAAGAGCGAGGGATCGGTGATTTTGGTGAGGAGCTCCTCGGTATTGACCACTTTCATGGAGTGGCCCTGGGTGGCGCGAATGAACTTGTGGTGCTTGCGCTCCTCGATTTAGAACCGCTTCTTGTCGTTGTTATCGACTATGTGCCTGATTCTCTCCTAGTCCACGTTCTTGCACCCCTTCGCCTCAGGCATTGCATCACCTACTCCAAGGGAACGTAACCGCTTGGCTCGATCGTCAGTCCTTCCTCAATGGCGCCGTGTCTGAGAATCCAGGAGAGAGTTTTGGAGACTTCGGTATCACCGCCTCCCCTCTGTCTTCTGTCCTTTCCTCTGTGCATAATTCTTTTATTATAAAGTTGAGGAGGAAAAGCATTATCGTCAAAAGTTGAGGCAGAAGGGCTTTTCAAATTTAAATAGGGAGAGAGAAAATGGATCATTAATGGTGGGAGGACAAAGTTTCAGGGGATATCTTTTTGCAGTGCTATTGGTCAGAAATCATCATTTATCCTTTTTGGGAGGAGGAAGGTCGGTCGGAATGAATGTTAAATAATTAGTAATTGGAAGCACTGATTATTCAAGTTAATCGGCTTGTGTCCTTTGAATTGCATAAAATATAGAACATAGGGTCTTGTACGTGCAAGAGAATCAATCCTGACTGCAGGGTGGGCGATTCAAATAAGATTAACCGTTTGATGGACAGATGAGATGTTTTTTTGAATAGTGGGGGATCGATCTTTGCACCCAATCCATCATAACAGCATTTATAACTTCTCTTTATGATTGGCTTCTTTTAAAGCAATCCTAAGCAAGCAATCGTTTCGTTGAGTTATCTGGCAAAGCAGGCCTTTCTTTTTCGCTAAATACTGCATCCAAACTCAAGTTTTTTTATGTTAAATCCCACCTTAATAATCTTTCACCTTAGATCATCACAACAACGGGTAAAAGCATCCTAGAAAGTCAGTGCCTAACATTCATTGGTTTTCTCCACCGATGCCAAAAATGATAAGGAAAAATTGTTAATACCTAATATGAGCGGATTTCCCTGCTCTTGAGCTCTGAGTATATAGGATTGTGGGAGAAAAGCAAAGATGGGTTTGGGAGAGGGAGGGGGCGGACTTTAATTAAAGTTTGATAAATTAATATCGGCTATACAAGCTGAATTTTATTGGAAATCATCAATAATAATTAAAAACAAATGGCTCAAAAACTTGGCTTGGCCCTCGTTGCCCTCCTCGGGCTGGCGAACGCCCAAATAGCAGTCGTCAGAAACGGCGGCGTCGTCACCCTTCTCTCAGGACCCGCACATCACGGCGGATCGAGACGTGATGAGGATGACAGCGCACATGGGGCAGGTCCTAAACTCGGCAAAGAAGTCGTCCTCGGCCACCCAGTGAAGCTAGGAGAGGAGGATAGCCACAATGGTCATGACGACCATGATGAAGGCCATGGCTTTGGAATTTTGAACTTCGCCAATGCAGTCCGCCATGGTGATGGACACCGTGATGAAGGCCGCTCTGATAGAAACGATAGGCACGACGACAACTCAAGGAGAAAACTCAGGAAAGAAAGAGAAACTCAAGAAAAGACTCCAGGGGAAAGAGTGGCAAGAAAGATGACAACTCAAGGAGAAAAGACTCCAGGGGAAAGAGTGGCAAGAAAGATGATAACTCAAGGAGAAAAGACTCTAGGGGAAAAAGTGGCAAGAGAGATGATGACAGTCGCAGAGATTCGTTGGACAAATCTGGCAAGAAATAAAAAGAGGAAAGGGAGATAGGAGAGATGAGGATGACTCAAGAAAGCCTGCCCGTCGTGAGGAATCCCACACTGAAAGCCCAAAAAGGAACAGAAAGTCATTGTGAATGTCATCAAGGTTGAAACTAAGAAGAAGGATGATGATGACCACAGGGAAGTCAAGAGGGAGAAGAAAGTTGAGCGTAAGGAGAAACGCAGTGAAGCGCACAGCAATAGCCTGATGCCGATGATGTGGTTGTCCCTGTCTTCGGAAAACTCAAATACGTGACACTGATACGACAGGCGAACAACTAAGGCCCCCATCACCATGTCACTGCTCCCTCGTCTCCACTGCTGAGACTGACCGCCACAAGGTCGGCATCAATGAGGTCATTGGCAACCCAACAATGCTCAGCAAAGGGAAATAACCACGAGGCCAGATAGACTGTGAATCAGCCAACAAGGCCCTCTCCAAGGACGTCGATAAACTCTCCACCAAGATCAAGGGACCCATGAGAACGTGGTCGTGCACGCTGAGAAGAGGAAGGAGGAGAGACCCACCACGACGATGATGACGACTGTGATGAGAGGAGGGAAGGCTATGACAGGCACGGAGGCGCCATCATCGACCAGAGAAGCTGAAGAAGCAGCTGGCTATTGGAGAGGCAAGAGAAAACGCTCCTTTTGTTGTTGGAGCAGTCAAGATCAAGAACTTGTCGACTGAGGATGAGCATCATAGTGAGCATGGTGACCGCCATGATGAGCATCATAGCGAGCATGGTGACCGCCATGATGACCACGATGACCATGACGATCGCAGAAGAAAGGACTACAAGCGCCATGATTGATGCAATTTATCTTTATAAAGCTCACTATTAACTTACCCTCTAAATATAGCTTACTTTGGGAAATCAAATACATTTGGGTAACCTCCTTGCTGGCAGTTTTCATTTTCATTCTATTTAATGGCCTTTTCTCTTCATTTTGGTCTCATTTTGCGCAATCCTCTTTACCTTTTGTAGGTGGGCTGATTTTTGTAATGTTGGGATATCATAGTCATTCTCCTGCAACCAAACCCAACAGTAAAGACGGTTACAGACACAATAAATAATCACAATACAACGATCGATCGCACTTTTATTGCAAAGTAATCATTCCTTGGCTTCTTTTGCTGTTTTTGTTTTGCACTGAGTGCATTCCAAATATAAACTTCACTTTCTTGCGGTTATTATTGCACCAAAATTAGCAAAAGCAACTCTTGCGGGTTTCCATAATGTTCTGGTGTTCTTTTGGGGATTTGCGTATTATTTGTTTCAAATATAATTTACACTTAATTATCAAAAGGCATAGCCGACAAATAATCAAGACCTATCCCCATCCACTCTCCAATTACAAAACGATATCTCTCTGAAAAGCCAAGCGGCGACCGCATTCCCCATGGCCCCATCCCCACCGAATCCTCACCTGTAGGGGGGATGCCATTTGGTGTCGGTTGTAATGTGGATTGAATGGGAGGGCTAATGGTATTTGTCTATGGATGTTTGAATGTTTTTCTGCGGTGGTATTGCAGATGACATATTATTTTTAATATTTATATTTGTTATTGCTGCAACTGGTAAAATGTTATATTTATCAACAATGCATTATTGCAGAAAGCCAGCAATATTCCCCAGCAAAAAGGGCAGGAAAAGTCCTGAGGGGGATCGCCAGTGGGCGGGACAACTAAATAATTGGGGCGAGAGTTATTGAAGGCAAAGTTATTGCCTTAATTATAAAACACCTTTTATCGTTATTGATCCATTTCGATTACAACTGAATAGTTAGTCCCTTGGCAATCTTTTCTGTGTTTATTGGGAGGCACGATTGCTGGCAGGCTGACCCTCTCTTCTACGCCCCTAAATCTTTTCCAACGCCCCACTATTGTAATATTTATTTAAAACCCATGAAATAGCAACACGCATCATCCAATTAAAATACAATCCTCGCCGCCTCCCGCTATCCCCCGACAGTGCTCTCTCCCCGGTCCAGCCCGGCACTGTCCAATATCAAAAAATCGACGATCTCACCTTCTATCGCAGCAAGTAGATTTTTGATGATTCCAGAGCGAACAAGCAGAAGAAACTGAGCAAGAGGCCGGAGACGATCGTACAACGCCTCAGCAAGAGCATCCCGCAGTCCTTTAACCACGTTTATAACTTTTTAAACGTATTCACGCATAGATTTTAGATTCTCAGTGTCAACGAACACACCCTAAAAGACCCCACCCACGAGGAATCCTACTTCAAGTCCATATTCTACATCAAAAGCGTAGAAAAGGTAGAATTGAGAAAGAACGCCATCATCCTCTTCACCAGAAACATCGAAGCCACCCTATCCCCCGTGTACCCATTCCCCCACGCAGTGAATACCTCATCGAACGATACAGGTCCTTCGGGGACAATGACTTCTACCAGCTGGCCAATTCCATCGAGGCCGCGCACAAACTGTACTCCTGCACCAATTTCACGGCGGATCTGCTGAACAGCTACGACGGAGAGCCCCTCTCCCGCTTCATCGAGGCCATGCAGGAAAGGATATATATGTGCAAAGTAGCCCCCAACAAGATAGTCATCTCCAGGAAATTGCTAGAACTCCTCGGAGAAGACATGGAACTCTACGCCCTGAAACTCACAAGTACAAAATCCCCTTCCGAGAGTACGCGTCCCTCCATTTAGGATCATCTCAGCTTAGAGCTATCTGCCAGTCATATCCAAGAGCATCCAAAACATCGGCACGATAAGCGAGTTCCTGCGCAAGCGGATAAGTTTCTAGCAGCTGCAGTCCCGGACGTACCTGTAGTTCAGGGACTACCTTTACACCCAGCAGCAGGTAGTGCGAGAATAATGCAGAAAAAGGTGTACTGTCGCATGAAGATGCACATGCCGACTCCGCTGATCAACTGCGTGGAGGTGATAGAGCAACTGGCAGAGAGCGAGACTGCGATAGGTATTGGAAGGTGGATCCGGTCAAACGGCGAGGGATTGACAGGGAATGCAACTAGCAGCGATACCTATAGGCTGAGACGCTAAGACACCTGATCGAGATTTCTGATAGTTTGCTGGTGAACAACAAGAAGAGGTTGGCCGGCTATTGCCTAAAATAATAAATGGTGTGATTAGTAAATCATTTAATTCATATTGCCATCATCGTATCAATAGCTTGTTTATCTATGCTTGAACCGGCTTGCCATCAGATGTAACGAGGATATTTATGATGAGGAAATGCACAGATAACAATCCCCATATATATTTGTCCTCAACCATATGTCCATTCTCACCGTAGGAGTCTATACCCCTTACCGATATGTCACGATATGATATTATTTGAAAGATAAATCATTTATAGTTAATGTCGGAAGCAGCTTACCAGCCCTACGCCATCATCTTCGTCACTGAACCAGTCCTGCAGCAGGGCCCCAATGAGAAAGTCCCGCCCTACGTCACCTACCAAGTCTCGGGACAAGACCCCCACGGACAGTTCAACATCCGCAGGAGGTTCAGAGAGTTTCTCCTCCTCAGGAACAAACTGGTCGAAAGATTCACCGGCATGTACATCCCGCCCATCCCTTCCAAACGCACAGCAGTACACCCACAGTCACATAGGGGAACACATAGTAAAGATACGTCGAGGAGAGGAGAAGGTTCCTGCACTACTTCTGCGTCAAAGTAGCAGCCAAGCCGTACCTCTTCGACTCCGATATCTTCCAGACCTTCCTCAGAGGGGATCCCGATTTCTAACGCGTAGATGAACCGTAATTTAGGCTTCAAGGCTGATATCAAGTCACGAGTATGCCCTGATCAGCAATATCTACAACATAGAGTTCAAAGAAGCAGCAGACTCCGCAGACATCCCCAAGATCATCATAGAAATAGAAGCTTAGGCCGAAGTCTTGAAGCAGGTGAGAAAAAATTGACCATCATACGGTAGCAGATCCAGGAAGTGCCGAAGCCAAACGGCTTTCATCAACCAATATTGTATCTATAATTTCACGCAGCTGAGTGCTACAAGTCAGTCCTTCCCCGCTTCTAGCAGGAAGTCCTGACTGCTCACGGACTGACCAACGAACAGATGGTGTTTCCAACAACTAGACTTACAAGTAGAGACTGTGTAGTACTGCACTTCGCGGAAGGCAATCCGCTGCTTGACTACGTGTAGGCAATCACCTACGACATCAGAGAGGCGAGGGCCCTGCTGGAAGCCATCGAGTCTCGGAGGGCCTTCGAGAGCAAGAAGAGCAACTTCGAGGCGGTCAGGAGGGAGAGCAAGGAGGAACTGGAACGACTAAAGAGCGGCAGGCTCAGCATAAAGTCCTTCTTCACCTCAGGCACCAAGGAACTGCAGATCAAGGAACTGGAAAACTACATCCCTCAGTATGAACGCAACGAATCCTTCTTGGGAGCGTGCTGCCCCTGTCTGCCGTAGCCATCCACCAGGACATCCAAGGTTCAAGAAATCTCGCTCCATCGACTACCTGGCGACGGTCCAGATGATCGCGCAGAAGGAGATGCGGGTGCTGCAGCTGTACGGGGAAAGCTTGCTGACTGCGCAGGTGAAACGCCCAGCCAAGTCTGTGCTCGTATCGCACCAGCAAGCTGTAGAAGTAGAGAAGCAGCCGAGCAAAGAGGAAAAGGAGGAGTAGCGTCATTAATGATTTCTTATGTTCTATAATCGTCCGCTTTGTCGATCCTCTATTGCTATTTGGCTTCCCTAATAAAGCAAGCATTAATTTTACCCCCCTGGAAACCATCATGCTGTTGTTTTGTATTTGCTACTAGAGGAGAGAGAAAGGCATTATACAGTTACCCTACTACAAAAATATAAAGATCATAATCTCAGGATTGTAAATTCTACTCACGGTGGTCTTTATGTGCAAGCTTATATTTATTGCGAATAAATATGTGATGAAAGGTCGATGGGTTTGGAATTTCGGGGATGGGTTTTTGAATATTTAATTTCAACTAATTTTACTCTGAGTATGGGTTCGTTCCGCTCTGCGCCTGACCTCGCCAAGCACACCGTGGTCAAGTCCACCGCCGCCTTCAGCTACGCAGTCACCCACATGTGCGGTACCTTCCCACTCACGCAGGCTGGAGGATATACATGGAAGATGCCCACATCACCAAAGAGTAACTCACAGAGAAGAAACACGCCCTCTTCGGCGTCTTCGACGGTCACGGCGGTACTCCCCCTTCGATTCAGGCGCATAAGTGTCGACTTTTGTGGAGCGCCATTTCGTGCAGGAGTTGTAGGCGAATCCCAACTACAAGAAGGAGAACTTCTAACTGGCCCTCCGTGAGACCTTCATGAAGATGGACGTGCTGCTGGCCTCTCCGGCTGGCAAGGAGTAAATCACCAAGATCCAAAAGTAGATGAAATAGAAGGACAACGGGCCTAAGTACGACTAGGAATCGCATGCCGGTTGCACTGCCAACGTGGTGTTGGTGACTCCTGAGTGGATTTACTGTGCCAATGCTGGCGATTCCCGCGCCATTGCCTACCAGGGCGAAAAAACTGTAGAACTTAGCAAGGACCACAAGCCAGAGGATCCCATCTAGCTGGATCGCATCACCAAGGCCAACGGAACAGTCAGCTACGGTCGCGTCAACGGCGGTCTGAATCTTTCCCGCGCACTGGGGGATCTTTAGTACAAGAAGGGAAGCGTGAAGCCGTAGGAGCAGATGATCACAGCCAATCCCGACATCACAAAGATCAAAAACTAGAAAGTAGATTTTATTATAATGGGGTGCGATGGCATTTGGTAAGTAAAGACTAATAATTAAATGGTAGACTGGATCAAGAAGAGACTAGACAACGACAAACCCATCCAGAACATCGTCGAAGAACTACTCGATGAACTGGTCTCCAAAGATAGCGGAAATCAGTACGGAATGGACAACATGAGTGCCATCCTCATCAAGTTCAACAAGAAGAAGTGAAACCCATGATACATCCACACCAATCACCCATCACCAATAACATCAATCTATAATATAAACTCATTACATTCTTTGATATCAGCCCTATAGGCATTTCACATCTGCCAATTATCCCATGAAAGCGAGCCCTCCGCCTGAGACTGGGTATCCCTGCAGGCTGTTAATACTTTTCCCTTGAAGTTTTCCCTTCTAATTACCACCGTTCCCATATTCTATAATAGATTTCTAAAATGCTGCGCTAATCCGCCTGGAAGAAGTAACAATCCATCCTCGAAGACGACTCCAACAACCTCTCCATCCTCAAGAAGGAAATTGTACCCATCCAACCATACAGAATAAGTAATCGGAAATCGATGCATCGGTGCAACTCTCCATCAACGAAAAGATAGAGCCCTGAAGGTCAATGCCACAGTCCTCGCTAAAAAGCTCGAAAACTAAAAGCACAAAAATGTATCCCTTCCCTAAGACAGATCGAACTGGAGACAATCATCAATCACCTTCGAAATTCACTGGAGAAGGAAAAACTGCAGGAGGCCTCCTTCAGGGACAGCAACAGCTTCTAAAGTCTCTCCGGCTTGGAGAATAGATACAAAAAGTATGAATATGACCTGGGCCAATTAAACGGCAAGACCAATAGGATTGCCGAGAATGTGGAGGAGAAGAGGACCAAAATCAACCAGAATCGCACTGAACGGGTGATCGATTCCGGCATTTTCAGGAACATCGAGAAGGAACTGATCGAGAGTGAGCTCAAATTCAAGAAATTGCTCATCGAGAAGATAAAGTACCAGAAGGAGTATGAAAAATTGCTCAAGAAGTACGAGGGCCTCAAGGAACACGCTGAAAACTACAACGAGCAAAGGGAAAGCAAGCTCAAACCTGGCAGCTCCTTCGCCTCTCTCCTCAACAACAACGATACCACCACCACCGCCAATAAAAAATTCACCAATCTCGACATCCCCAAGGACGGAACCAACAACAATCCCAAGTCCATGACCTTCATCGAGGAGGAACAGGAGTTTGAAGAGCAGAAGAATATCATAGCCATCAAAAAATTACTGTCTGAGACTGGATTGGAGAATTGTGAGGAACTGCTCTACCACTTCTACCACATCGACGAAGTCAATGATAAATACTTCAACGAAATGATGGTATACGCCGACCAGGTAACAGCCCGCCCTATCTAGAGCAACGAAATAGAGAGATATCTGAGCTAGTTCAGCCACCTCAAAGGGGAAAATAAGCTGCAATTCTATGAGGCCAAGAGAAAACTCACCAAAAACCAACTCTATAAGGCCGAACGCAAGAAACTGCAGTCAATCATCGACGAAACAGCAGAAACCACCAAGGTTTAAATGGCTTAAATCAACAACTTTTTCGTACCTATTTTGACATTTAGAGTGACGCCAACTTCAAGAGATTTTTAAATCTTTCGACTTGGAGGATCAGACAGCACAAGAATAGCAAAACTTCGATGAGCTGAAGGGGGTCCTACAGACCCTGGAGAGCCACATGAATGAAATCCTTTCAAAGGGAACCGTGATTCGCGAGGAAAAGAACACCTCGCGTTCCAACCAACAGTAGAAACTAGAAGAACTCATCAACAGAGTGAGAAAATCAGACGAAAATTTGAACGTAATGAAGAAAGAGGAGTTCCAGGAGAGTACCATAAGATCCTCAAGACATCCGTCTCCAAAACCTCCATCGTCAAGGCGCCCCAGAAGAGGCCCTCCTACGCCAGGATCAAAAAATGATGATATAATACCCTAGTATTGACTTAATCCAATATTGTACTAGCGTCACTCAAATTCTGTTTTCGAACAGTGAAAAGCATCATTTCCTACGCTGCTCCTTGCTGATCGGCTTCGTCTTCTTCGGCTGACCGTACTCCGCCCTTCCGCGAGAAGACTTTGAATCCGATGAGATGGAGGATGATGATGAAGAGCTGGAGGAGCTGCTCGATGAGGATGACGAGCTTTCCGAGCGGTGGCGGCTTTTGCGTTGGCTTTTCTTTCTTTTTGGGCTCTCCTTCCTCTTGGAGGATCTCCTGCTCTTCTCATCATGCTTGCGATGGTCGCCGGATTTGAGTCCCGAGGTTCCACAATGAGTCTGCAGCCTTCGTATACGCGATCGTGCATGCCTTTCACTGCGTCTTCCGCATCGTAGTAGTCTTCAAACTCCTAAATGAGTGTATTTTTACAATGAATGAGTAGGGTCCCTTGAACTGTACGCATGAGATTTTGCCAAACCTCTTGAAGAGGGCCTTGAGATCGTCCTTGTTGGTCCTTTTGTCGTATCCCTTGACGTATATTTCGGGGTTTCTCTCCTTCCTGGGCATGAGACTAGTATACAGTGAGTAAATTATAATATCGATGCTTCAAATTGTGCGCGTTTATGAGGCAATACCATATCAGCAACGTGCACATTTGAGAAAAGAAACAAATCAATGCTTTTATACGCAATCCGCAAATTATGCCAAGATCACTATCAGGCCACGCTTGGAAGATGCAGAAAAGGTCGCTGATATGGAATTTGATGATGCTTTTATAGTGTACTTTTTGCTTCACTTGCATGCTGAAAGTCATACCGTTGGAGGGACTGGGATTGTGAGCTCAGTCAGTATTTCTTCTATAAAAGTCAGATTAGAATTATTTGCTAAATCGGTAATCAATCAGATTACCCTCATTTTCAATAGAATTTCCACGATAAACAACCAACCGACGCAAAATAAAGAATCTGAATTGGGTTTAAAGGTTATTTTGGTTTGATATCGATGAATGACAAAACCAAAAATAAAGATCTCAAAAGGACAAAAGCATCATCAGGCATCACGTATGATCTCGTGGGGACATTGCTTATGGCATTTAGAGAAAAGGAGCATTCTATTTGATCATTGATATAATATTTCAGATAATATGGATGAGCTTTTAAGTCGGCTTGACTCAATCCCCAATTGCAAATAAATAATGCGGTAGTCCTGCAAACGCAACGGACTTAATACATCTCTGGGCGGAGAGCTAACAGTGCCTAAGCTGAAGCTTCTAAATGAAAAATTCAAAAAAGCGTAGAAAGATCGATATTAAGGTATGCCTGTCTGCAAAGCAAGATCCGCACGAACTGGATTGAAAATTAGCTAAAGACCTACAATTGGCTGCTGATAGCGATCAGCGCCCTAGAAAACGCCAGGATTGCAGATTTCGTAAGTTTGGGGGTATGCAGGGTTAGAAGCAATGGATTTTATTATAAAATATTTTCCAATTTAAAACTCGCAATTTTTTGAAATTCGAAGCCCGGAGGTTCCTCTAGGAACGCAAATGCAAAAATAAGAATTGGGCGGAATAATAAAACAGACTTTATTGAAGATCGTAAATTAGATGTAAGAAAACGCTAGACGAAAAATTAGAAAAGACCCAGTGGAGAACAATTCGAAGAGGAACGCATTAGGAATTAAATTAGCTAAAATCTGCAGAGGCGGCAATCGAGATGACAGGAAGGAAAAAATCCATTGGAATTAAGTTGCAAGAGCCCTTTTCGAAGAATCTGGAGAAGTTTATTTTCGGTCAGCCAAGCACTGCAGATAGAGATGGTATAATTACGTTGATCCATCCATTGAGAGGTAAAAATACGGGATAATTTAGAGGCAAGTGGAGAGAGGCAGAAGATGAAAGATTGTGTGAGCTGGTGAAAGAGAAGGGAAAGAAGTGGGCAGAGATAGCCGCCATCCTGAACAGGACATAGCATACAGTCAAGAATAGATTTCACTCCTTGCAGATGAAGAGCAAAAAAGACGTGAAGAGAAAGGTTTCGTCGATCAGCCAAAATAACCAAGATTGTGTACGGAATAGTCCAAAATATCCTTCTTCTCGATGAAGGAGGACAGTGAGAAGCCACCCATGATCACCATCTCGGAATTCCCTGAGAGGATCAATTCAAAAAAGGATAAGGTGACCTATAAGTTGGATAGTTTATAGAGGATGCGGATGACCACTAAGGCCTGGATCCCAACAAAAGCACGAAAAGCGAGTTTATATTCTCGCCTTTCCAATCATTCTCGCCTAGAAATCTAACGCCCTTCATTAGTTCTCCTTCCCCCTTGACATTCTCGCTATTCAAGAGAAACTTCGACTCATAAACGCAATATTTCAAAGAATTTCTCATCAACGGACAGCAGAGCGGGTTCGCTAACGACAAATAACGATACTGATCATTATGTTATGTATGTCCTAATCAAAAATATCATTGTTTGCTATTGCTCACTGTTTCGGACTTTAGAAAAAGGATTTTTTGTTTTTGAGATAGAATGTTTGGGTTTCCCAACCGCACAAATCTTCCTAATGCTCATCGGTTTCAAAAAGCTGTGCAAAAGGTCTCTTCGATTCGCTATCGTTCTTGAACTTATTCTTCACTCTTTTGACTTTCAAGATGCCTAATTTTAGAGAATTTTTGTTGAGATCCTTCATCTTCTAATGCGTAGGGAGAGAAGCATATTCTTATTCATCGTTATTCAATCTGACATCATGTGTCCTTGTTGATTACCTTTCAGTTATGTACTTGGATTATTTTTCACTCTCCAGTATACTTTTCTATGCCGAGAAATGTTTAGACGTGTTCATTTCCTGTATGATATATTTCAGCTCCTTTTGCACTTCCTATCCGAGCAGATTTCTTCCAGTTTTAGGTTATTTCTTTCTTGGAAGTCTCTAAGAGATATTTTCTGTAGTCCCTGGAGGTCTACCTAAAATAGGTGGGCTCTAGACTGTATCTTTTTCTGAGTTTTGCGATATTTTTAAGGTTGATTTGGTATTTCCTGGGGGTTTAATATCGACTAATCTCTCTGTGCTCGTTCTAAAATTTGATTATCTTGCTCTTGTTCATGTTGATCTGCTTGTATCCGCTGTATTCGCTCCTCTTGTGCTTGGTAAAAATGGATGAGAAATCCTTCGACTTCTAAATAGCTATAATAAGTTCTTCTCCTCTCCGCATTATGTTTTGGTAAGAGAGAGACCCTATTTGTGCTCGGTTAGGGACCTCGGGTTCTTACGCATTGACATGACGACCTTTATTGCACTGGGCTTGTTTTATATTCTAGCCCGTTCAGAGTTTAACATCCTGGAGATAAATAATAAAATCATCGTGCCTTCATACAAAGGATGCAAACATTTTTTATTTTGGATCTGGGAATTCTAGAATGGCATTGGCTTTAAATAGTTAATAATTATACTCTGAAGTAATATTTAATTAAGGATATCGATGAAAAGACTCCTCACGCTATTCACTCGAAATTTACCATTAATCACAAAAAAGATAGCTCTTTTCACTGTCCTATACACGCAGCATAGGCTATTCTCTTCTCCTCTGCCACTCATATGCGCATCTTCGCCATAGACATTGAAGCAAAACATCGAGAATATCGAACAAAAGTCAATAAAAATATACTCGAATGGTCGACTGGTCGGATACGCATACTGCTTTGCCAACAACTACCTTGTGACTGTTTGGTATGCATCCATCTATATAGCGAATAATTGCTAGAGAAGAACCTCAATAACAAGACATTTGAATATTACTTGGAGGAGAGAAGCTGAAAGGAAGCTTCAGAGTAGTGGGCAACTTCTAAAATTTAGTATTTATCGAATGCACGCTTAGCGTAGATAGGCATTAATTTAGGATAGAATATCATCCGTATCTGGAGATTTCGCAAAGCCTACATCCTATTCATAGGTATAGATACTGAAGCAACGCTAATTTATGAGCATTAAGCGCGGATTCTTTATTAATTAGGATTCAGGATACGGGATCATAGACGGATAGGGGAAATAGGCAGTTTGGTCACCAATGGTAAGGGAATTGCAGGAATTGTGGTACAGGTAGGGTCATAGTCTCTCAAAGGATTCCTGAGGATAATAGAATGGCGACATTTGATGCCGATTCTGACGCGTATGAAAGGAAAGCCTTTACACTTGGGGATATCAGCACAGGCAATATAAAACCAAGAGGGCGTTTCAGTGGTGAGGATAGCACCCAATAGCCCCTTCAAGCACGAGATCATGATGGGAGATTTGATATTGAGTGCGAACGGGCATCGGTTCAGAGATCCTGAATCTTTACATAGGATTTGTATGGAATCAAATGGAGAAGTTTAACTACTCATTCAAAGAGAAGGAAAGCATGTTTAAGTCAAAATCCACCTATGAAGACGAATGCTCAATCGTGATACTAAACAATCAATAATCATCCACCAATATCTATTCAAGCTTTAGTTGCATCCTTCGCCTTTATTTTTATATCTATCCTATTCTAACCAACCTAAAAACATATTTTTCCTTCATCAGTCCACAACCCAGCTTCCCTGCTTTAATAATGAAACTAACATTCTTTTGTTGATATGTGTATGATTGATTGAAGTTATATCATCCATGCCTGAGTCTATCGCACTTGTCGAGGAAGGCCTTGAGGTCAAGCTATCCGATGAAGAGCTGGTCCGAGAGATCTAAGAATTGTCTGATGGTTTGATTTTTGGTTCTATGGCTCATGGTGCAAAAGTACTACTATTTTTACTATTTGAAGGCCAGCATCTCGTAGGTCAGTTGCACATCAGTGAACACGCGATAGATCAGCAACAGGTAGCGCTTCACGTCGTATACGAAGGGATTTGTGTGAGGAGGAATCTATTTTTCTATCACAGCGGAAAGGTAGATGTTGTGGCTGTCGTCCATTAGCACCGTCTACAGACTCAAACCAGAGTAACTCTACAGAGACTAGTGCAACATCACCAACGCCCTTCCAACTTTAATCAGCGTCTCCACCTTGTTCTGCGGACTCAAGAACCATTGGCTCTGCGTTTGGTCGCTCAGCCTATGGTACTTCTTGTCGGTGATGAGAGTGAGCGCCCATAGGCAAGGGTTCCTTTCCTCCATGGCGTAGGCATAGACTGGTTGCATGTAGGGATTAGCTGTGAGTTGCAGTCTATTCACGTAGTAAAGTTTTTTCGTCATAGCCGAGTAAGATCCCTCGTACCTCTCGATGCTAACCTTGCACCCCTCGTAGAGCCTCCTCATCTTCACGTTCTCTATCTGTTGAGCAGTCAGCTTGGTCATGATGCTTTCGCTCATCTAGAAAAGCTGCTCCTCGACGGGGTTAGGATGGATGGAGAGACGGTACTGTTCCTCATTTTGATCGGAGAAGGACCCCGCAGTGATGAGACTGACATCGTGCGTTTGTACAGGTTGGGAAGCGACTATCTCCTGTGCGAGAAAGTGGTCGATGCGCACGAAACTTCGGAGTGCAGGATACGGTTGGTGAACTTTTCGATGTCATCTATCTTGTCCTTTTCGGCGATCAGGAAGCAAAAGTTAGGATTGGACTTCCGCAGTCTTTCCAGTTCGGGCGCGATGGAGGTGATGTTGAATTTGTCCTGCAATTTCCTGCAACAGTTCTCGAAGGTTTCGTAGTGGAGGAAGATGATGTAAGATTTGGGGAACTCCTTGCGGGCCTCCTTGGAAATTCGTATGTAGATATCTTTATGCAGTGATGTGTTGATAAGCCTGATCTAGTTTGTGCTGATTATTTTGACAAGCTCTTCTCGTGCTCGGCCAGTTCCTCGGTGGGGCCTTCTGCGCCCTGGAAGCGAATCTAAACACCATTGTTATTCTTGTAGAATTTGATCTCAGACTGGGTGAGGTAGGAGGACTACTCGATTTTCTGGAAGAGATGCTGGCTGTGCAGCCAGACCATTTGCACCGGATTGAGGTCAACGCTCACTTTCCGAACCTTCTTCTCAGACATTTGAGATTTAATTATTACTATCGCCAACTACTCCACCAATAATACACCAATACACAAGAAAGGTTAGGTTATTAATGATCAAACATATACCATGCAAATAACTAGCTATTTGTACATCAATTTTTCATCTTTTCCTCAATCATAGTATAATAATGGGGTTGGGGTTGGGGTTGGGGTTGGGGTTGGGGTTGGGGTTGGGGTTGGGGTTGGGGTTGGGGTTGGGGTTGGGGTTGGGGTTGGG